>NC_084743.1:62807564-62855064 GCF_033978785.1 Entelurus aequoreus | reverse complement strand
CAGTTCACGTGGCCTACCACTTGGTGGCTGAGTTGCTGTTGTTCCCAAAATCTTCCATGTTCTCATAATAAAGCCGGCAGTTGACTTTGGAATATTAAGGAGGGAGGGAAATTTCACGACTGGATTTGTTGCACAGGTGGTCATCCTATGACAGTTCCACGCTGGAAATCACACACACCATGTTATTTTCTTTTTTTATGTACCTCGTTATAATTGTTTAAATGTAGGGCTGCAACTAACGATTAATTTGGTAATCGATTAATCTGTCGATTATTACTTTGATTAATCGATTAATAATCGGATAAAATACACAAACTACATGTATATCCTTTCCAGTATTTTATTGGAAAAAAAACAGCATACTGGCACCACACTTATTTTGATTATTGTTTCTCAGCTGTTTGTACATGTTGCAGTTTATAAATAAAGGTTCATAAAAAAAATAAAAATATATATATAAAATAAAAAATATATATAAAATTAAAAAAATTAAAAAAAGAAAAAATCCTCTGCGCATGTGCATAGTATAGATCCAACGAATCGATGACTAAATTAATCGCCAACTATTTTTATAATCGATTTTAATCGATGTATTCGATTATTTGTTGCAGCCCTATTTAAATGGAGAGCGTTTTTGGTTCTTGTGGTGGAAATAAAGGATCAAATCTGAAGTTTAAATCAGCAGAGCAGGAAGAATTTATGAAAATATTTTTTTGGTAACATTTCATATGAAGCACTGTCATTTATTCATTTACATTTCACATGCGCTTGCGGTTTGTTGGGGTTTTTACGCGGAGCAGGCAGCCATTAATGAATATTTTAAACCACAATATTGTTCAATTGAGGACACTTAATACGTATGTCTGGCTTGTGTGTGTGTGTGTGTGCTTAGGTGTCGTGTAGCTGCGAGCTACCATATTTACCTTTTTTGTAAATTAAATTGCATTTTTCCTGCACAAGCACAAACCTCGCAATATATCATAAGTGAAACAAGTCTTGTATTTTCTCCCCGATACATTTCTCTGGCCTCGTCTTCCTCTCTCCGCACACGACCCGCTCCACATTTCTCTGATAGATTATAATCATCTTTAATTAGAGCTAAATTTAACGATAGGCACTCTGTGGCAGCAGTGTTTCTGTCATTAGGACGGCTAATAAGGAATCGCAGCAAGGAGGAGGAACAGAGGACGAGGGTACGGACGATGTTAAGAAGAAGAAGTTGAAACTGGGACGAGTTGTATTTTATTCTTGAATTGTTATGAAACTACAGTTTAGTTTACATTAATAGACACTCTGTACTCCATAGGGCATTATTTCTGTTTTGTTTCGTCCAAATGGGCATACTTGATATTGTCTGAGTAAATACTGTATTATCTTGAATACATTTATTTCCTAACAAAGTCAGGGTGTAGGGATACATGCAAACTAACGGGTTGCAGGTTTTCTTCTGGTCACTCACACACACACACACACACACACACACACACACACACACACACACCAATGACCTGGAGTGATGCAACCACAACAACAACAACAACACATTTTTAGAAGATGTATACCGTATTTTTTGAACAGGTTTATAAGCCAAAGTCCATTAAGTTTTAGAAGAAAAATTTTTTGTTTTCATATATATAAGCTGCAGAAATATACGTTGTGAAATAAGTTATTTACACATAAATATTTTGTAAATGTTTATTTTCATATTTTAGTTGTTTCCAAACGGTGTCAGTAACACGGCAGTAAAACGGATGATCAAACAAAACAGAAGTCATCGTCATGGACCTGCTAGCTGCGGAAGCTAGCTCTCCAATCAGCTAGTATTTTCTAAGTAAATACTGTAATATCCTGATTATATTTATTTCCTTACAAAGTCTGAAAAAGTCAGGGTGTAGGGATACATGCAAACCGACGGGTTGCAGGTTTTCTTCTGGTCACTCACACACACACACACACCAATGACCTGGAGTGATGCAACCACAACAACAACACATTTTTAGAAGATGTATACCGTATTTTTTGAACCGGTTTATAAGCCGCGTCCACTAAGTTTTAGAAGAAAACTTTTTTTTTTTTCATATGTATAAGCTGCAGATATGTACGTTGTGAAATAAGTTATTTACACATAAATATTTTGTAAATGTTTATTTTCATATTTTAGTTGTTCCCAAACAGTGTCTGTAACACGGCAGTAAAACGGCTGATCAAACAAAACAGAAGTCATAGTCCTGGATTTTTTTCTGTTTTGTTTCGTCCAAATGGGCATACTTGATATTCTCTAAGTAAATACTGTAATATCTCGAATATATTTATTTCCTAGCAAAGTCTGAAAAAGTCAGACCTGGAGTGACGCAACCACAACAAGAACACTGAACCAGTATATAAGCTGCGTCCACTTAATTTTAGAAGAAAACTTGTTGCTTTTTTTCAAATATATAAGCTGCAGGTATATACGTTGTGAAATTAGTTATTTACACAGAAAGATTTAGTAAATTTTTATTTTCACATTTTAGTTGTTTCGAAGCGGTGTCTGTAACACGGCAGTAAAACGGCTGATCAAACAAAACAGAATTCATCGTCCTGGATTTTTTCTGTTTTGTTTCGTCCAAATGGGCATACTTGATATTTTCTAAGTAAATGCTCAAATATCTCAAATATATTTATTTCCTAGCAAAGTCTGAAAAAGTTAGGGTGCAGGGACACTTGGAAACCGACAGGTTGCAGGTTTTCTTCTGGTCACTCACACACACGAATGACCTCGATGAAAGCAACCACAACAACAACCTATTTATACCGTATTTTCTGAACTGGTTTATAAGCCGCATCAACTAAGTTTTAGAAGAACTTTTTTTTTTCATATATATAAAAGCAGATATATACGTTGTGAAATTAGTTATTTACACAGAAATATTTTGTTAATGTTTATTTTCATATTTTAATTGTTTCTAAACAGTGTCTGTAACACGGCAGTAAAACGGCTGATCAAACAAAACATAAGTCATAGCTCTCCAATCAGCTAAACAGACTCAATAACTCCACGGCGACGTTGTGTTGAATTTACTGAGGAATTTACGAAACTAAAACAATACAAACAGATAGTCACTGTAAGTTAATAATACTCAAAAAATTGTTAGCTTAATAGCTATTGCTCACAACACTTCATTACATTACGTTAGCACGTACAAATACGCATGAAAACACAGACATCACACATGGGGCGGTTAAGTAAGTTTTAATAGTTTTAGTTATTTTTGGAAAGCTTACAAACGTCGCTTGGAGTGATACATGAACAATGCATACCCATAGAAACGCTATGGATGGCTAGAAGGCGGAACGGCACTTGTACTTCCGGTTTAAAACTTTAAACAAAAGCAGCTATTCAGTGAGCGAACTCCTCCAAAAAGATGGCGCCACAGCATAAACAATGATAAACCATTTCAGTGTCTTTGAACGTGTTGTATGAACACTATTGTAATATGGCCGTCAATGAAGAAAAATCCATAGATTAGCCGCACTGTTTTATAAGCCGCAGGGTTCAATGCGTAGGAAAAAAGTAACGGCTTATAGTCCACAATTTCCGCCACTTTATTAATCTCCACGAGAAATGTTGCTCAATAAATAAATATATAATTGTTTTGTTGTTTGACTAAGAATTAAAAAAAAAAATATTCAAATATTTTGCTAAACTTAAAAAAAAGAAAAATAATAATTTAGTAAATAAATGTATTAAAAATGTTGAAGAATTAAATGTTGTCCTTTTTAGTGTAGTTATTTTAGGTTATACGAGACAATATGCATTTGTCATAGCAACATTTGACTACAGAACAATGATTAAGGATAGCAACTGTTGACTACATCAATAATAATAATAATAATAATGATAATAATAAAAATACAAAAAAGGAAGAGTTTTGCAGAATAAAAAGCCATTACAAAACATAAAAAAACAGAGCTCAGCCTGCCACCTCAGCCAGGAGCCGATATAAATAGTAAAAAGTTAATTATTTTACTGGATGACTGAGGACGTTTCAACTTGAATAATGCTGTCAAACTGTGAGTGAGTGATAATGTAAATAACGAATAAGGACAGATACTTTGCATACACTGTAGTGAAGTTGTTTTTTTTTTTTTTAGGCAAGACTTCCACAGTTTTACAAAAGTCATTCTGGGCCAGCACTGGAATTATTCTGATACGCTGAGAGAATGGCTCGTCTTTGCTGACTCATTAAGCCAAAATTCACTGACTGATTAAAACACTAATGTGTCTTGTTCTTGTAAGATTTGCATATGAGGGTATGGGCTTGAATTATTGTTCATATTCATTCTTCGCTTGCTCCGACTGTAGCCCTGAATGACCTATCTTGAAATGACGACAAAGGAATTCAAAAGGGTCAAATAAGACAAAATTAACAAATAAATACATTTAAATCATTGAATGTGTCATTGATTCATTTTAATTGGAATTATATATGTTTGCAATTGAATGTTTCATAATTTTTTTCATGTGAATTAAATGTAATTAAATAATAATTTAATTACTTCAATATGTATATAATTATTTGATTCATTATTTCACACTTTAATTAGTTATTTTATGATTTATTTAATTACTTCATTGCCAGATAACCCATCGGGTGTTAGAGTCCGCACACTGAGTTGGACGGAAAAAAAAAAAAAAAAACATTTATGAAGTGCTGACGAGCAGGTTCAAGAAATAATTATGAAAATCATAAAATGGTCGGTAAAATAAGGAAATCAATAATTCAATATTTACATTATTATTTATGTATCTATTTATCGTAAATGACGATGACTTATGTTTTGTTTGATCAGCCGTTTTACTGCCGTGTTACAGACACCAAAATATCAAGTATGCCACATTTGGAAACAATTAAGGTATGTAATTAAACATTTAGAAAATATTTCATATTAGTGTATATATATGTGTATGGCTTATAGTCTGGTGCGGTTAACATATGGAAAAAAAAATTTTTTCATCAAAAATTTTGTGGGTGCATCTTATAACCCAGTGCGCTATACAGTCCGCAAAATATGGTTATTCCAGTATTGAATAATATTTAGAGATGTCCGATAATATCGGACTGCCGATATTATCGGCCGATAAATGCTTTAAAATGTAATATCGGAAATTATCGGTATCAGTTTCAAAAAGTAAAATGTATGACTTTTTAAAACGCCGCTGTACGGAGTGGTACACGGACGTAGAGAAAAGTACAGAGAAGTTGCGTCTCCCAGTCATACTAGCCAACCCTCCCGATTTTCCCGGGAGACTCCCGAATTTCAGTGCCCCTCCCGAAAATCTCCCGGGGCAACCATTCTCCCGAATTTCTTCTGATTTCCACCCAGACAACAATATTGTGGACGTATAAACAACTTTAACACTGTTACAAATATGCCCCACACTGTGAACCCACACCAAACAAGAATGACAAACACATTTCGGGAGAACATCCGCACCGTAACACAACATAAACACAACAGAACAAATACCCAGAATCCCTTGCAGCACTAACTCCTACGGGACGCTACAATATACACCCCCGCTACTCCCTAATAATGTGTTAATTCCACGACTGTATACATCGGTATCAATTGATATCGGAATCGGTAATTACGAGTTGGACAATGTCGGAATATCGGACATCTGCAAAAAAGTCATTATAATATTGACACATTTAAGTAGTACAATTTTAAAAAATCCTTCAAATATTAGATGCAAATATTGAATCAAAATTACATATTGTTTTATTATTAATTAAATTACATTTTCCCAACATAATTCATCATTCATTTGCATATGAATCTCATTTTAAATGGAATTTGTATGCATTGTGCTGCATTTTTACACACTACAATATGGTGTTACCTCGGAATACGATTGTAGGAGTCGCTTCCTAGCGGTTCCCCTGCCACACACCTCACAGGAGTCAGGCGTGTAGATTTGAACAAAGTTGTAATGTTCCTCACTAAGCTCATCGATAATCTTTTCAGATATACAGGACTTTTCAGTCTCTCCAAGTCCACTCAGTCCTTCCTCTTCCTGTTAAAGACAACAGG
Source organism: Entelurus aequoreus (assembly GCF_033978785.1). NCBI lineage: Eukaryota > Metazoa > Chordata > Actinopteri > Syngnathiformes > Syngnathidae > Entelurus > Entelurus aequoreus. The sequence continues at coordinate 62,848,986 of NC_084743.1, read as the reverse complement.
TGATTAGACAACTCGTACCACCTGGGAAATCTAATCACCTGTTCAGCTGTGTTTCGAAGCCAGCACTGCCACGCCCCTGTCTGTCGGTGCACTGTCCTCAGCACCTTGGACAGGGGCGGTGACCTCCCTGACTTCACCATAAAAGTGGGTGACATTGTTATCACCAGGAAAGATGAGGTCACCTACCTAGGTTCCATTCTAGAGGCTAACCTTTCCTGTGATAAAATGGCAACCAAGGTAATCAAAAAGGTTAACCAACGAACGAGATATCTCTACAGAATCTCCTCTCTGGTCAACAAAAGCACCTTGAGGATTCTGGCGGGAACTCTTGTTCAACCCTTTTTCGATTACGCATGCACCTCCTGGTACCCTAGCACCTCCAAAACCCTCAAATCTATACTCCAAACATCTCAGAACAAGCTAGTCAGGTTACTGCTAGACCTCCACCCCAGATCCCACCTCACCCCTACCCACTTCTCTAAAGTGGGCTGGCTCAAGGTGGAGGACAGAGTAAAACAACTTGCACTGAGCCTAGTCTATAAAATCCGCTACACCTCCCTGATACCGAAGTACATGTCAAACTACTTCCTTAACGTAAATGACCGCCATAACCACAACACCAGGGGGAGCTTCACTAACCACGTTAAACCCAGATTCCGAACTAACAAAGGTCTTAACTCATTCTCTTTCTATGCCACATCAATGTGGAATGCGCTCCCAACAGGTATAAAAGAAAGGGCATCTCTATCCTCCTTCAAAACCGCAATAAAAGTTCACCTCCAGGCAGCTACAACCCTAAACTAACACCCTCCCCGGATTGCTAATAATCAAATGTAAACAATAAATGCAGATACTTTTTCTTATGCCTTCTGATCTCTCTCTCTCTCTCTCTCTCTCTCTCTCTCTCTCTCTCTCTCTCTCTCTCTCTCTCTCTCTCTCTCTCTCTCTCTCTCTCTCTCTCTATGTCCACTACTTGATGTCCATATCCTACCCCCCCCCCACACCCCTGATTGTAAATAATGTAAATAATTCATTGTGATTTTCTTGTGTGATGACTGTATTATGATGATAGTATATATGATAGTATATATCTGTATCATGAATCAATTTTAATGGACAACTTAAACAAGTTGAAAAACTTATTCGGGTGTTACCATTTAGTGGTCAATTGTACGGAATATGTACTTCACTGTGCAACCTACTAATAAAAGTCTCAATCAATCAATCAAAAGCGCTGGCCACGCCTCCCTCCACAATGATTTTAGTTGCTTTTACGGCACACAGAAAAACTTGTGTTGCAAAACAGCGCCATCTATCAGGGGTGGGTATATCGATACCAAGTTGCGTATTGGTTTCGAATCGATACAAATTCCATGCGGTCTCTCTGTCCCTCTCGCCTTTGTAATAATTGCCTACTTCAAGTCGCTGCCTTGGCACACAGTGGAGAAAGCTCAGAGCACAGCCCGAGTCATACCAGCTGATCCGAGGTCTGCAATTAATCCCACGCTCCATTGCACTGGAAAGGGAACAGGGCCTCTGTGATCTGAACTGATATCTGCAGCGTCACAACACTGACGGCCACAAGAGCCGCCGCACAGCTCGCACAGGCTCTTACGCTGCAAATTGGGCAAAGGAAATATCTGACACTAAAAATGCTCTAGTTGTGATAAATGACACGGGGTATTTGGGAAATGGTGGGCTTTTTAGCAGCTTGAGCCAGGCAGTTGCACGGAAAAAGCAAGGCGTGTTCCAGACTTCAGTCCTGTTGGCGGCAGCGATGCCCCGTAAACTCGGTTACCAACCACCATAAAAAGGTAAGACAAGGTACTCCTGGTCTAAAGTACTCCTGGGTCCCCTGTTGTGCACCAGGAAATTCCAGTGTTGTCATCTGTGACATTGGAAAACTATGATTAAATTGTGTATATTTATGCTAACTACACATTTTGCTGGCATAAACAAAAAATATTTTGATTCTTCCCATTCAATTTCTGCATGCCTGTAGAGTATTTATTGTAGTATGTCATGTTAAAACTGTAGAGGGTCAGTTCATAGCAGAGGTGGGTGTATATGCGGGTAAACACACAAGTAATTCAGGTCAAACACCTTTGAGCATGAGTAGCATTTACTTATATGACTCATTGCAAGCAACCTTCCCTAGTCATGGTGCATAAAAAAGAAATTCCAACAAACACAAAATGTCATCAGACATGGTCACACATAACACAACCGGCTAACTGAACTTTGTGGATATTATAAAACGTCCATGCACCATAAACAAATCCAAATTAAAACCATTTAAATCTATTACAAAGCAATCTGGGATTCATGCGAAAACACTCTTCACACGTATCCATGTTAAGCTGATTTATATTACTGACTGATTACACAACTTTAAAGAGGTTGTCGCGGAAGTAAACAAGGTGGAAGTCAAACTTTCACATACTCTTAATATACAGTTATATTAATTATTATTTTAATATCCATTATATTAATATGTATATATATATATATATATATATGTATATACAAATAATGTTTTCCCTCATCTTTTCCCATTTTTCATACATTTTTGAAAAAACTCCAGAGAGCCACTAGGCCGGCGCTAAGCCGCGGGTTGCCGACCCCCGATTTATACCATGTTGCTATAGTAACTGCCTCCAGATTACCAATACGTTGCTCTCTTGCGCCCCTCATTTTAACCACCATGGTGTCTTTTACTCCCCCTTTTTTCAATTTTTTTTTTTTTTTCTGCATCTCGGCGCTACAAACTCTCGCTCGGAGTGTGTCGACGGTGTGTATTCAGGTTTGGCTGCGGCGCCATCCCATATCTCCACTCAATTTACACAGTTAAGTGTCAGCTAAACTGAAATGTAGCATAAGAATTTTGACATAGACCTGCACCCACATATGCTCACAACTGCCACACACACACACACACACACACACACACACACTCTGGGAAAGTTCTATTTGGGGTGAAGTAGAGTCTTGTTGTTTCCATGGTAACCTCTCAGGATCAACTCAAGGAGGTGGGCCACCATAGCAAATGAGAACACTGCCCCCCCTTGACAAGAGAGAGGAGAATAATAATCTCAGGACCTCATGCAAGAGGCAAAAACAAACGAGACGTGTTTGGTTCGAGAGCATCAGGATGCGGCAGAGGCGGATAAAAGTTTGCGGGTACATATTTCTTTGTACGCTCGACCTGAACTCCAGGAAATATACAAGCTCGGCATAACCTCGAGGGCAGCACAATAAATATTTACCCAGGGTTGTGATCTTATTTATGGAAGGAACTGTGTTTCCGGTGATGTCCTAAATTATATTTGTATTTACTATTATTTCCTTTTAATAATTGCTAGTGAAATTTTTGAAATTAATCGTTTTGTTGTAGTTATAGACAGTATAGGGCAAAAGTATTCATTTTAAATAATAATAAACAGCATATTATTTATTAATAATTACACAACCCAAAACTAGTAAAGTTGACACATTGTGTAAATGGTAAATAAAAACAGAATACAATGATTTGCAAATCCTTTTCAACTTATATTCAATTGAATAGACTGCAAAGACAAGATATTTAACGTTCGAACTGGAAAACGTTGTTATTTTTTGCAAATATTAGCTTATTTGGAATGTGATGCCTGCAACATGTTTCAAAAAAGCTGGCACAAGGAATTCAGGGATTTCACCATTTACGGTCCGTAACATCATCAAAAGGTTCAGGGAATCTGGAGAAATCACTTCACGTAAGCGATGATATTACGGAAGTGATTTCTTCCGTAATATCATCGCTTACGTGAAGGGATTTCGTCGTAAACAATTCACCTTTCCTGTGAATTGTTTACGACCTTTTCACAGAAAAGGTCGTAAACAACTCACAGGAAAGGTCAGTTCAAAAAGAGTTCGTAAAATAGTTGAAAAAGAGTTCCATAAAATAGTTCAAAAAGAGTTTGTAAAATACTTCAAAAAGAGTTTGTCTGGAAATTGGGCAGATCCTGTAATCTCTCCGCTTTGAAGTCAACATCCTTCTGTTGATGACCATATATGAAAGAAAACAGAAAACCCTTCATGTGGCTCTCCCCCTTACACAGTGGAGTTTTACGAGCCTTACTCTTGGTAGGCCTCAAAGACAGCCCCTGTCCTTTTGCCTGGAACTCATTTCAACACAAAGTTTTTTGTGATAACTTACAATTATTCTAACAGTTGTAACGTAAGAAAAAAGTAATCCATTCGATTACTCGTCACTAGAAAGTGTGTGGTGGTGTTATTCCTCACGCCGGTAATAGATCTTTCTTTCAGAGACGGATAAAGCCAGCAACGCTTTAGCGTAACACCTTCCCGAAGGAGCATTTTACCACCTAGGAAAGCATATTTCTCGAGGTGTGAAAACTTGACGGTGTTGTTATCGAGCCGCCACTGACCTTTGGAAATGGTGTTAGCCATCTCGTTCTGTGTTGTCCTTTCCTTCACGACAAATATTTCGTGGTATTAGCACAGTCCGTTCTACCCACATTGTTAACAGCTATCAAACGTATATCTCTTTACAAAAAAAAGCCCTCACGAGACATGTAAACGTGTTTGGAACACAAAGGGCTTACTCACACTAGGCCAAATATACGGGTGCCAGGGCCCACGTCACGCCCACAGAGAGCACGTCACGACTGAAGTCGTCAGCCAGGGCCATTGCACGATTCCACGCACACACACTTGCAACGTAGTCGAGTCATAGAAGCACTGTTATGCAATCGCTCCGTCTATTCTCCATTAAACGGTACTTTGTATGATCACATTCATTTTGTTAAAAAGTCTAGTTTAGAGAAGTATTTGACCTTGGATATATGATCATCCATATTGGCAGACACATTCATTCATTCTATTTTATTCAGAGAGGTAAAATCAAAATTTTTGCATCTGACAAAAAAACAGAAACGCTGGCCTACTGTATTAAAAATGGCACATATATATATATATATATATATATATATATATATATATATATATATATATATATATATATATATATATATATATATATATGTACATCACATGGACAAAGATAAGACCTTATGGAGGAAAATTATATGGTCAGATGAAACACAAATTTTACTGTTTGGCCACAATACCCAGCAATATGTTTGGAGGAGAAAAGGTGAGGGCTTTAATCCCAGGAACACCACACCTACCGTTAAGCATGGTGGTGGTAGTATTATGCTCTGGGCCTGTTTTGCTGCTAATGGAACTGGTGCTTTACAGAGGAGTAAATGGGACAATGAAAAAGGAGGATTACCTCCAAATTCTTCAGGACAACCTAAAATCATCAGCCCGGAGGTTGGGTCTTGGGCGCAGTTGGGTGTTCCGACAGGACAATGACCCCAAAACACACGTCAAAAGTGGTAAAGGAATGACTAAATCAGGGTAGAATTAAGGTTTTAGAATGGCCTTACCAAAGTCCTGACTTAAACGTATATATTTGATCGATCAAAAGTTTACATACACTTGTAAAGAACATCATGTCATGCCTGTCTTGAGTTTCCAATCATTTCTACAACTCTTATTTGTTTGTGATAGAGTGATTGGAGCACATACTTGTTGGTCACAAAAAACATTCATGAAGTTTGGATATTTTATGAATTTATTATGGGTCTACTAAAAATGTGAGCAAATCTGCTGGGTCAAAAGTATACATACATTAATGTTAATATTTGGTTACATGTCCCTTGGCAAGTTTCATTACAATAAGGCACTTTTGGTAGCCATCCATAAACTTCGGGTAAGCTTCTGGTTGAATTTTTGACCACTCCTCTTGACAAAATTGGTGCAGTTTGGCTAAATTTGTTGGTTTTCGAACATGGACTTTTTTCGTCAGCATTGTCCACAAATTTAAGTCAGGACTTTGGGAAAAAAAAAATAATTCTAGCCATTCATTTACTACTTTTGATGTGTGCTTGGGGTCATTGTCCTGTTGGAACACCCAACTGCGCCCTAGACCCAACCTCCGGGCTGATGATTTTAGGTTGTCCTGAAGAATCCTCTTTTTTCATTGTCCCATTTAAAGCACCAGTTCCATTGGCAGCAAAACAGGCCCATAGCATAATACTACCACCACCATGCTTGACGGTGGGCATGGTGTTCCTGGGATTAAAGGCCTCACCTTTTCTCGTTCAAACATAATGCTGGGTATTGTGGCCAAACAGCTCAATTTTTGTTTCATCTGACCACAGAACTTTCCTCTAGAAGGTCTTATCTTTGTCCACGTGGTGTCAGATGAATCAAAAATTGAGCTGTTTGGCCACAATACCCAGCATTATGTTTGGACAATACTGAAGAAACAAGTCCATGTCAGAAAACCAACACATGTAGCTGAACTGCACCAATTTTGTCAAGAGGAGTGGTCAAAAATTCAACCAGAAGCTTGCCAGGAGGCCTCATCAGGTACTTAACTTGCCTCATCCCACACAGGGTGAAAAAGGGAGTTCACAAGTGTTTGGTCCACGACCCATTGGCACATTTTCACTTTGGCCCTTGGAGACAAACTGTTCTGGCACCCATGTTGAAGGAATGTATACATTTGAATATTGTATCAGTCAAAGAACATTGCATGACACACACACACACACACACACACACACACACACACACACACACACACACACACACACACACACACACACACACACACACACACACACACATACTATGGCTTACTATATACAAGTTCCTACAAGGATAGAGCAAACAAGCTCAAGTTCTTCTGCTGGCTTTGACATCGAACAATGTTCTTTTCAACTTTGAAGAATTCGAAGAATGAAGTCAGTTCACTTTTGATCTTCGGTACCTTTAAACCTCTTCAGAGGTACATGACTCAAAATAAAAATAATTGCTTTTCTTTTGACACGGAGAAGTCTTGAAAGCCAATCTTGAATCTAATCAGCACTAACGAAAAAGCTCTCTTCAGTCAGATCTCAAATATCAGTAATCTGGTTAAGTGTTCTAAAAGTCTGTCAGAACCTTTACAAATGTGGAAGACCGGGTCAAAATAGGGATTGAAAGTGTGACGTTGTAAACACAATGCATTATGGGTCATGCTGGTGTCGTACAAAGCCAAGGAGCTCTGGTTATAAAGCTAATAAAGATAATAGCCTGGTTACCAGCTGTGAGACGATCAATCATGACTTTTAACGCCATCACTTGGTACATGTTGGTGTTTTCACTACATTTTCAGACTGCTTAGTTTCAATCAGAGCAATGTTTTATTCTGTTTCACACGTCGCATTTAGTAGGCTGTTAGCGTTATCCAAGCTAGCTGCAGGCTACAAACGACATACGGTATTTTGGGAAAAAAAAGCACGTTGTTTACTTTTAGTCATAGGTAAGCATAGAAATAGATAAATATTATTTCCGGAGAAGAAGCGTATTGGCCAAAGTGACTATAAGCTGCTTCTTTTTTTCTACGCTTTCAACCCTGCTGCTTATAAAACGGTGCAGCTAATTCATGAATTTGTCTTCGCTAACGGCCACAATGTTTTGAATTCAACAAATTGTTTTTAACAGACACTGAAAATGTGTGTCATTGTTTGAGCTAGGGCGCCATCTTTTGGACAAGTTCGCTCACTTACCGTATCTCCCTCTGTTTAGTGCTTTAAACCGGAAGTGCAAGTGCTGTTCCGTCTTCTAGTCTTTCATAGCTTTTCTACATGTGTGGATTCTTAATTCCTCACTCCGAGCAATGTTTGTGAGTTTTACAATATAACTAAAACTGTTCATATGTACTAAACCTTGCCATGTGTGATGTTCGTAGGAGTTTTTTCATGCAAATTTGTATGTGTTTCAGTTTCGTAAAATAGATTGGAGAGCTAGCTTCTGCAGCCTGCGGGTCTGTTTTGTTGGATCAGCCGTTTTACTGCCGGGTTGCAGGCACCGTTTGGAAACAATTGAGGTACGTAAATAAATAAAATAAACATTTACCAAAATATTTAAGTTTAAATAACTCATTTCACAACGTATACATCTGCACCTTACGGTCTGGTGTGCCCTATAGTCCGGAAACTACAATATTTAAAAGTAATAATGGGCTTGTTTTTTTTTCAGGGGAAACCTTCTTATGAAATGAGGCCAGTCACACATAGAGTAAGAGATGAAAGCCATAGATTAAAAATTTGAACAGAGGATAAATAACGTTAACAGACTTTGCATTCTGAAATTCTTCACCGGTATTAAAACTGACTCCATTTACGAGATATAGACAAGTTTGGCTTCGACAATGGCGGCAGATTCCTCAAATCACTCGTCCTTTTGACGTGCTCATATGGATCAACTCTACCAATTTTTACCTATTTTTTAGAGGTAGCTAGTCTTTGGAATAGGGTAGAGTTTGTCTCTATATGGTCCCTTTATTTTTTTTTATTTTGTACGATCCATTTTCATCCTGTTTTTTACTCCCTCTCACATTACCGTGGGTGTAGTACAGCCGTGTAAACAAAAGCTTTGGTCAACCAATTTGGCTACTGCGGCCCCACAATGCATTGCAACAAAGCGTGCCCTTCCAAACCCTACAGTCATCCCATTGAATTGTTTATGCATTTTTTCACCATAACCTATCAATTTGACCTGAGCACAACCTAACTGGTTCAAAACCAACCCCGGCTTAGTTTTGTTTAAGTAATATAATAGCATTTTCTACACTTTTGAAAATACTTTTGTAATATGGGCCTGGTTTAAAGAATCATATTTACCTTATTTTTTGGACTGTAAGGCGCACTTAAAATCATTGTATTTTCTCAAAACTCGACAGTGCACCTTATAACCTAATGTACAGAATAATTTTGGTTGTGCTTACCGAACTCGAACCTAATTTATTTGGTACATTGTGAAATGATAAGTGTGACCAGTAGATGGCAGTCACACATAAGAGATACGTGTAGACTGCAATATGACTAAAGTAAGCAACACCAAAATGTGATATTTTCCATTGAACATATAGAACATTACACACGGCATTCAAAAATCTATCAACATGTTTTAGTACGACTTTGGTAAGCTATGAAGCCGCACCACTTGATGGATTGTACTGTGCTTCAACATACGAGTATTATTATGGGGTGTGTATAAGGTAATACATATTATCTGGCGTTTTGTTTCGCAATATTATGCAGAAGCAACTTTTCTTACCTTCTGGCACGTGCTGATTTGTATTTGGGATCTGCATAAGTCTTGAAAATTTGCGCACGTCCGCCATTGTAGTCCGTACCAATACCGTACTCGATAAGCTTCTTCTTTTTCTCGATCTTCTTGTTATGGGACATTCATCCTCCCCTGTTGCCATTTCTAATACAAAGTAGTGTAAAGTTCTTACTTATATCCGTCAGTAAACTCGCCATGAAAGCGCTAAAACATACCGGTATAGTGCGTTCACATTATTCACCCAAGGAACTTTAGTTGTTAGAGAGTTCCGGTCGGACGGTTTTTCACGGGACACATTTCCGGCGTTGTTGTTGCACTAGTGAGCAACGGATGAGGAGATGCTGCTCCGTTATTGATTGAAGTAAAGTCTGAATGTCATTAAAACAGTTAGCTCCTTCTTTTGACACTTCTTCCACTCCCGTCCTTGCACGCTACACCGCTACAACAAAGATGACGGGGAGAAGACGCTGCCGAAGGTGAGTCACGTAAATAAGACCGCCCACAAAACGGCGCATCCTGAAGGGACTGTCAGAAAGCGGCTTGAAGATGGTCTGTAAAACATCATCTATGCAACATTTTGACCAAAGAACTACCATTACATGTTATGTAGACCACAATGAGAAAAAGATCGGAAATAGACCATTCATCGGCAGTGCACCTTATAATCCGGTGCGCCCTATGGTCCGGAAAATACTGTACTTTTCCTGATCAGGCTCACAGGGAAACCGACTTGGGGTAGAACACGTAAGCACGACGTCACAAACTCATGCAAACTTTACACAGGAAGGCCAGGGCGAAGATTCACGCCAGAACTTTCTTGCTTTAGGGCAGTATTGCTTATCAATGAGTTGTTTCGATCCAACCCACCTTCATTAGGTAATTTATAACCTCGGCAATTCACAACAAACGTTATCTCCGTGTACACTCTCATGAAACACTTGGAAAAGACAGCGAGCGACCGGTTTACAAGACGAAACAGGAAACACCGGATGAATGACGAGAGACACGGTAAACACGGCCTCCGAGGCAGGGCGGGACGGCAGAGTAATTAGCTCCAGTGATGGCTCCTTGGCCTTAATCTCCTTAATTGCTCTGTGCTTAAAGGGGTAGGATATTAATGGGATGTCCCGCAACACAATAACTAATGCATTTTGCTCTGCTGGTCAATAACCATACGTTAGACTGAAGTCAGCGCAAGGCTCCAATTAGGCTGCAGCTTATCCCAATAGGCACAGGTATTATAGATATTATTATAAAGTACAGTAGAAAGCAGCATTAGGAGGGGGAATGGCTTACATTTCACCCCAAGAATGGTCGCTAAGCTGAATAAATGGCTAATCATGATGAATAACTTAAAAAATATGCTAACAATGAGAAATTATCATATAGTGGTGTTAAAGGCCTACTGAAAGCCACTACTACCAACCATGCAGTCTGATAGTTTATATATCAATGATGAAATTTTAACATTGCAACACATGCCAATACGGCCGGGTTGACTTATAAAGTGCAATTTTAAATTTCCCGGGAAACTTCCGGTTGAAAACGTCTATATATGATGACGTATGCGCGTGACGTCAATGGTTGAAGCGGAGGTATTCGGACACATCGTATCCCAATACAAACAGCTCTGTTTTCATCGCAAAATTCCACAGTATTCTGGACATCTGTGTTGGTGAATATTTTGCAATTTGTTTAATGAACAATGGAGACTGCAAAGAAGAAAGCTGTAGGTGGGATCGGTGTATTAGCGGCTGGCTGCAGCAACACAACCAGGAGGACTTTGAGTTGGATAGCAGACGCGCTATCCGACGCTAGCCGCCGACCGCATCGATGATCGGGTGAAGTCCTTCGTCGCGCCGTCGATCGCTGGAACGCAGGTGAGCACGGGTGTTGATGAGCAGATGAGGGCTGGCGTAGGTGGATAGCTAATGTTTTTGACATAGCTCTGTCGAGGTCCCGTAGCTAAGTTAGCTTCAATGGCGTCGTTAGCAACAGCATTGCTAGGCTTCGTCCGGCGGTACAGCATTAACCGTGTGGTTACAGGTCCAGAGTTTGGTAGTATTGTTGATCTTCTGTCTATCCTTCCAGTCAGGGGCTTATTTCTTTTGTTTCCATCTGCATTTAAGCACGATGCTATCACGTTAGCTCCGTAGCTAAAGTGCTTCACCGATGTATTGTCGTGGAGATAAAAGTCACTGTGAATGTCCATTTCGCGTTCTCGACTCTCATTTTCAAGAGGATATAGTATCCGAGGTGGTTTCAAATACAAATCCGTGATCCACAATAGAAAAAGGAGAACGTGTGGAATCCAATGAGCCCTTTTACCTAAGTGTGAAAAAAGATACATCCTGCACTGCATGCTAGTCCTTCACTCTCAGGTTCCTCATCCGCGAATCTTTCATCCTCGCTCAAATTAGTGGGGTAATCGTCGCTTTCTCGGTCTGAATCGCTCTCGCTGCTGGTGTAAACAATGGGGAAATGTGAGGAGCCTTTCAACCTGCGACGTCACGCTACTTCCGGTACAGGCAAGGCTTTTTTTATCAGCGACCAAAAGTTGCGAACTTTATCGTCGTTGTTCTATACTAAATCCTTTCAGCAAAAATATGGCAATATCGCGAAATGATCAAGTATGACACATAGAATGGATCTGCTATCCCCGTTTAAATAAGAACATTTCATTTCAGTAGGCCTTTAAAGAGACACAAAGATGTGACAAAAATTTGCACGGTAAGACACGCTGAAATAAACATCAAACAGACAGGGTTCATATTTACCAGTCAGGTGTGTGTCTTCGCTCAGTTAGCAATCTGTTCATGCAAGTTTACATTGGTATATGGCGTCAGAGTTTTTTAAAGCGCCAGTTTCCAGCTAACGATTAACGGTCCGAGATGCCGGCTAGCGATGAGCTGGGCTAGCTAGCAATCAGCAGGCTAGGTTTCATCTCCGGTAAAAAATAAGTATCACCATTCCATTAGTTTATTGAATTGCGACTATCAATGACGTTTTTTTTACACGATCATTTTAATTTGAAACGGTAGTACTAACCGTGGGGAGTTTTACCGTGGTTCATCATTGGAGCGAGAGTAGTGCTGCGATAGATGTAACGCGTCATAATTTGCCATAATTTCTGGCACAGTCACTACAGAAAAAAAACATTATGAGTTATGTATTATTCTACGAGAAATGCAATGTGTGCAGGAATTTTCTGGCCTGGCGCTGGTCAGTTCGAGCTTAACTGACTCCTCACCCAGGCTAACAGACACTGTAATTGCCAGTGTCCGAGCTTGCTCTAGTCTAGATAGTCAGGTGTGACTCAAATAGTCGTGTATATTTCTGGAAAGACTGATGGTGCCTTCCCGTTTAGGGTGAAGGCCGTCCCTCCTCAGCAAGCTCGGTTTGCCCCAGAGAGAGGGCCAATTATCAATCAACGTTAGTCCTTGTTCTCTGCAAAAACTAGCCAGCCACTTATTAAGCGAGACTAATCTGCTATACCTCTCATCGTTGTCTCTCGCCGGCATGGTGCAGAGACAAGTACTCGGTGCCGAGACATCGTTTTAGCAAGATTACAAATCTGAGCTATGTTCCTTTTTGTAATCTCTGACTGTCTCATCCTAGTGTCAACGGAGCCGATGTTTACAACTATGTTCGTTTAGCTAGTGGTGCTTTAGCCTGTCGTACGTGTTTACCTGTTGCGAGTCAGCTCCCTAAGACTAACTTCAATGTTGGGTGCTCTGGCCCAGGAAATACACTTAATTATGGCGGGTTTACTAAGCTGTATGTTCCAGGTGATGGAGTCCCCTTTTGACTAAAGTGTGGTGTCCGGGAGACTTGAATATAGGACTAGCTAAAGGGCTATCTATCTATCTATCTACATAATAGTCTATTATGTGTCTCAACCGGTTTACCGTGGCTTGTTGGCCACTTTGGTCTGCTACAAACTGGGCTAGTCAGCTCGGTACAGCGAACGCTAGCAAACGTGTCTGCGGCGTCTAAAGTTACAAAATTAGTCTGCTCTAACTGGCGGAGACGCTAATCTAGAAGGGCCAACCTATCCATGAGAACGGTGCACGAAGAGCAGGGAGCCATACTCACGTTGTTTCTTTCACCGAAACGAGTTCTTGCTGTCTTCGGAGCAATTGGCGAAGAGTCACAGTAGCGTGAGGGAGCAGACGACTTCGGAGCGCAGTTGCTCCGGAACGGGACTCATTTAGCCCTGTTAGTTTAGCAGCTTGCTAGTTAGCATTTGAGCAGCAAACAGCACAGTAGCTACGAACCGGGACTAGCTTAGCTTTGCTAGCTTAGCAGCTAGCTATCTGGGAGTGTGGGTGCTTTGTAAGTTTGATAAGACTACTAAATATGTTGAAGTATTTAGGAAAGCTGTAGAACAATTACAAGCACACAGATAGAAAGATAGTACTTAGCTTTTGAGCGGCAGACCACACAAAAATGTATTCGTTTTGGTAACTCAATATTGGTCAAAAAAAAGAAAAGAAATCGACAGACAGTTTTGGACCGAGTTGAAAAGCTGTTGCTCATTTGGATAAAGAGCTGGCAGCTAACATATCCGAGTCTATCATTTATAACACAGTCTGCTAACTCGAAAAAGGAAAAGTAAAGTTAATTATTTTATTCTTAATTATTGTATAAAACCTACTTGTAAACACTGGAACGCATCAGAATGAATGCTGACACTATGTCTGTCTACAGGGCGGATGTAAAGACCATACTTGCCAACCTTGAGACCTCCGATTCCGGGGGGTGGGGTGGGGCGTGGTCGGGGGTTGGGCGGGGCGGGGGGCGTGGTTGGGGCGTGGTTGGGGCGTGGTAAAGAGGGGAGGAGTATATTTACAGCTAGAATTCACCAACTCGAGTATTTCATATATATTTCATACACATATATCCATCCATCCATTTTCTACCGCTTATTTCCTTCGGGGTCGCGGGGGGCGCTGGAGCCTATCTCAGCTACAATCGGGCGGAAGGCGGGGTACAGCCTGGACAAGTCGCCACCTCATCGCAGGGCCAACACAGATAGACGGACAACATTCACACTCACATTCACACACTAGGGCCAATTTAGTGTTGCCAATCAACCTATCCCCAGGTGCATGTCTTTGGAGGTGGGAGGAAGCCGGAGTACCCGGAGGGAACCCACGCAGTCACGGGGAGAACATGCAAACTCCACACAGAAAGATCCCGAGGCCGGGATTGAACTCAAGATATATATATATATATATATATATATATATATATATATATATATATATATATATATATATATATATATATATATATATATATATATATATATATATATATATATATATTTATTTATTTATTTATTTTATTATACATATAAATAAAATAAACACTTGAATTTCAGTGTTCCGAAGGCTATCCAGTAGATGGCAGTATTGTCCTGTTTAAGAGTGTCACAACATTGCTGTTTACGGCAGACGAACTGCTTTACGGTAGACGAAAACGTGATTGCTGTTGTTGTGTGTTGTTACCGCGCTGGGAGGACGTTAATGAAACTGCCTAACAATAAACCCACATAAGAAACCACGAACTCGCCCTCGATCATTCTACAGTTATAACGTGATTGGGCAGGCACGCTGTTTATATCGTGGGAAAGCAGACGTGAAAACAGACTGTCGCCGCTGTCCCCACTAAGGTCCGGCTGAATTCCGGGAGATTTTCGGGAGAAAATTTCTTCCGGGAGGTTTTCGGGAGAGGCGCTAAATTCCGGGAGTCTCCCGGAAAATCCGGGAGGGTTGGCAAGTATGGTAAGGACGTTTGTCGTTGTTGTTGTTGTTGAGTTATCCAAGAAGCCTGGGGATGATCCTCAGAAGCGCTAAACTAGCTTTCAGGAGGCTTGATGTCAGGATTTGTTTGCGGAGGCACCGGTGTGGCCGACCTGGGAGAGGGGGTTGCAGAGAAGGTTGCGGTTGGACTGTGTGAGGTTGGGAGGTAGGAGTTTGACTGCATGCGACACATAGCAGGATACACCGTTGCAGGACCGAGATCCGGGTAGGAGTTGGAGGGACGGGGTTGATACTGCTCTAGATTATGTAGAGGCAGACGGAGCATTTTCGGGGCAGAGGAAAAAGGGGACTGTGATTGACTGCACCCTCGTGGCCAACGGGAGTGCGCCTGAGGCAGAAACCGCAGGGTCAGGCCAGAGCAGCTCCTGTGGTTCTCTCGCTGACAGGACATGCAGACCGTGGGAGTGAAATCACTGCAAATGGTCTTTGAGCACCCGGTCTGTGTGCCTCCCCCCTCCCCAAAAGAGTAAAAGAAGGGGAGAAAGAGGCGCCTCCCAAGGCACAAGTCTGGATGTGTTGCAATGGATTTTTAAGGTCCTCTCGAGAAGACTCCTCGCGGGTCACCACCAGGAGGATCCATTACCTTATCCCACAAGTTCCAGCCTGCTGTTGTTGTTACCTCTATCTTTGTTAACTAGGTTTTCAAACAGATGTTTGACCTTGTCATGTTTGTTTTTGCAGTACTGCGCAGTGTTCATTTGGGTTCTTCTTTAAGGTAAACTCTTTGAGATTGAATTAAGAGCATCCCTGCTGCTTGCAGCCAAGCAGTGCTCTCCATTTTGCCTCAGTGTAATATAATCAACAACATTCTCGGAGGAATTCATTATTATGGCCCACCCTTATTATAAGGGATGTACAGTAACTCTACACCATTTTTATCAACAAAAGAGGAGAAATATAACCTTGGGAAAAAGTTTACCTTAAAGCATTTTTTTGCACGTACACCTCACCTTCACGGAGTGGATTAATCAAAGAAGTCAAACAATTTAGTATTATGATCCTGTTTGAGAAAATGTTTAAACTTAAAGTGTTTACAAAATACATATAAAAAGCATCCTAATAAACATCCATACATCCATTTTCTACCGCTTGTCCCTGTCGGGGATCGCAGGGGGTGCCTGAGCCTATCCCAGCTGCATCTTGAATCGTATTGAAAAATTAGATATCATCTCAGATCACATTGCTGTCCGGAGTTCTTATTTTCTGGTACAATTCCATTCTTCTGCTCCCTCACCTGTCTCTGATTGGCAATCAGGACTCACCTGTCAATGGTTTCCAATCAGGATGCTTCTTATACCAGCCAGGTCCTCTGGACGGGTTTGATCATTTGCTTTGCTGGCTTGGCACTTTGTACGCCTGGTTACTAGGGCTGGGAATCTTTGGGCACCACACAAGTCAATTCAATTTGATTCAGAATGGATTCTATATTCTAGTGTTGTCCCGATACCAATATTTTGTTACCGGTACCAACATTATTTCGATACTTTTCGGTACTTTTTGGTACTTTTCTAAATAATAATAATGCATTATTGGCTTTGTCTTAACAAAAAATCTTAAGGTACATTAAACATATGTTTCTTATTGAAGTTAAGTCCTTAAATAAAATAGTGAACATACTATACAACTTGTCTTTTATTAGTAAGTAAACAAACAAAGGCTCCTAATTAGTCTGCTGACGTATGCAGTAACATATTGTGTCATTTATCATTCTATTATTTTGTCAAAATTATTAAGGACAAGTGGTAGAAAATGAAATATTAATCTACTTGTTCACTTTTCATATATATATATATATATATATATATATATATATATATATATATATATATATATATATATATATATATATATATATATATATACACTACCGTTCAAAAGTTTGGGGTCACATTGAAATGTCCTTATTTTTGAAGGAAAAGCACTGCACTTTTCAATGAAGATAACTTTAAACTAGTCTCATCTTTTCCGGACCATAGGGCGCACCGGATTATAAGGCGCACAGCCGATGAGTGGGATTATAGGGCACATTAAAGGGGTCATATTATTATTTTTTTTTTTCTACATGTAAAACACTTCCTGGTGGTCTACATAACATGACATGGTAGTTCTTTTAGTCAAAATTGTCATGATCCGTGGCCCGGATCATGTTTTGTTATTTTCTGTTAGTTTTGGACTCCCTTAGTTCCTGTTTGTGCACCTCTGGGTTTGTTTTAGTTTCCATGGGGATTAATTGGGTTCACCTGCCTCTACCGTAGCTTCCCGTGCGATCAGCACGTTGTTCCTTCTGCTTGTTTTGTGTTTTTTCTGTTTAATTTTGAAGATTAAATCATGTTCCTACCTGCACACCTTGTCCGGAGTGGTCCGTCTGCATCCCGGGGGAACGAACCCTGCAGTAAGCTTCGACCCACCCGTCGTGACAAAAATGTTGCATAGATGATGTTTTACAGACCATCTTCAAGACGCTTTCTGACAGTCGCTTCAGGATGCGCCGTTCTGTGGGCGGTCTTATTTACGTGGCTCACCTTCGGCAGCGTCTTCTCCCCGTCATCTTTGTTGTAGCGGTGTAGCGTGCAAGGACGGACGTGGAAGAATTGTCAAAAGATGGAGCTAACTGTTCAATCAATAACGGAGCAGCATCTCCTCATCCGTGGCTCACTAGTGCAGTCCTATGAAAAACCGTCCAAACGGAACTCTCTAATAACTAAAGTTCCTTGGGTGAATAATGTAAACTCACTACACCGGTATGTTTTAGCGCTTTCATGGCGGGTTTACTGACAGATATAAGTAAGACCTTTACACTACTTTATATTAGAAATGGCAACAGCGGAGGATGAATGTCCCATAACAAGAAGGTAGATGAAAAACAAGAAGCTTATCGACTACGGTGTCGGCACGGACTACAAAGGCAGACCGTGCACATTTTCAGGACTTATGCAGATCCCAAATTCAGATCAGCAGGTACCAGAAGGTGTGCTGGGTGTGCTGTCCTGACTTAGCACACACCCAGAGCAAGGAAGGAAGAATATAAAACTGATGGTTTGGCTTCTCCAAGTTAGGAGTGCCTCATTTTTTTGACTTGACCTCCTCCAGGAACTGCAGTCTTGTATAATGACACTCGCTTGTAATAAAGCAACTTTTTCTTCACTACAGAGCCTCCGACGGCTCTTTTGATCCCGCCGCACTGCCGTGTCGCCCTTCTACCCGGGAAAGGGTGACAAGACCAGAAATACACCTCACAACTCTTATTTTCTGAGAGGGGATACAATACAATTTGGTCAAAATGTTAAATTGACTCAGCTTATTTTTAATGCATCTAAAGTATGCAAGTATTCTATGTTGTGTCTTTTTCTAAAATGTTTAAATCAGTCATCCATTTCCGAACACGTGTCATTTCCGTTCCTTATTCCATAAACCTTTAACACATTTTTTTATTCAAATGTATCATCCAGTTTATGGCTATTATAAGGCATATTTTCAGAGGATGTGCACTTTTACACCATGTTTTAAAGAGATAACATTTTAAAAAAATGACTTCATGATGGGTACATTAAATTGATCAACTAATTCTTACTTAGAAGGCTTTGTGGGGGGAAAAGAGGCACTTTCAAAAATGTACAGTATATCTTTGCTTTATTGTTGTTGTTGTTTTTAACAATCTTGTTTAATTTGCTAAGGGACTACAAAACCCATTCCGAAACACTTCCATTATAAATTGTACACTGCAACTATTATACCGAGATATATACCGTCAAGGGATTGAATTTATACCGTGGTATGAATTTTGAGTCTTACCACCCAGCCCTACATTAAATATTTACCTACTTTCTCATGTATTTATTTACCTAATTATTTATTCACTGATGTGTTACTGATTGAGGACCAACAAAATGTGTTAGAATTTACTATGACACGAAAAGGAGTATGATTAAATAAGATTAGCTTTCTTCTTACTTCTTTTCGAACATGCTGTAATAGGAAACTGGAAGTATGTGATGTATCATATTGTATTTGTATGTATATTGGAAAAAATAATACAAATTAATTTAAAAATTATTAATTAAAATTGTTATTTTTTTTCCTTTATTTTATTTTTTCTTTCGGTCTTGCCTCTGGTGAGGGCGGTCGCATTCATAGCAGCAGTCGCCCTCTAGGGTCCCAACTCCCCTC
The DNA here is from genome assembly GCF_033978785.1 of Entelurus aequoreus. NCBI lineage: Eukaryota > Metazoa > Chordata > Actinopteri > Syngnathiformes > Syngnathidae > Entelurus > Entelurus aequoreus. The sequence goes on along the minus strand of NC_084743.1, from coordinate 62,829,805 downwards.
CCCTCTGTTGCAAGTTGTCGTGATTAAATGTTACGTGTTTATGTGTGCATTTCATGGAGGTTTTTTCCCACTCCAGACTAGGCCCCCTTAAGAGCCCGGTCTAGATTGTATTTTTTTTACTCATCTTCTTCCCAGACGTTTTACCTTTTTCTTATCTTTTACGGGGCGCCTTTGGCGACCAATCAGCGTTCCTGTTCTGTAACCCTGTACACTGTTTGTTTGTCAAATCTTGAACGGGTTTTTGCTGAAAACATAGTTTCGTTGTATTTTTGCAATGACAATAAAGTCCTATCCTATCCTATCCTATAAACCCATAACCTTAGTTCCTGCGTGGTCCTGAAGCATTAAAAAGTGGGACTATCCAGGACTTGCTCCAGTGTAGACAAACAACCACTTAAGATTGCAATAGCAAAAGCAGCGCTAAGATCAAGTAGCAGCAACATTGATGACGCATCAGCATCCATAGATAGCAATAGATTATTAGTCATTTTTGCGGGGGCTGTCTCCGTAGAGTGATTCGCCCTGAAACTGGACTACAAGAGTTAAAAAAAATTGTTAGAAGCTAAGTGTCATTTAGTGTTTTGAGGATTTTCGAGTTAAAAGGGAAGGTGGTATACCAGTTGGTAGTTTACTATGAGGTTTTTGATTGATTGAAACTAGATTGCACAGTACAGTACATATGCCGTACAAATGACCACTAAATGGTAACACCCGAGTATGTTTTTCAACTTGTTTAAGTCGGGGTCCACGTTAATCAATTCATGGTAAAGAGGTAAGGATCGAGGTTAGGTCTTTTGAGCGGAGGATGAATAATTGCTTTTTTTAACGCTAAGGGAGCACGACCAGAGGAAAGTGATTAGTTAATACAATTTAGCACTGATTGTGCTAATATTACAAACAGCTCCTTGATAAATTTCCCAGGAAGTGGGTCAAGTAGACATGATGTTTGATTTTGTCCCATTTACAAGTCGCAGAAATTCCTCTAATGTTATTGTAGAGGTTGCCCTCTAGTGGGTTCCTCGGACCACCACACACTGCCACGAGAGCCCGGATTTCAGGGTACAACACTGTTTTATTTCCATAAATAGTGCAAGGCTTTTGCTTTACAGCGAACTGTCTTTTTCTGAGTCTGTGTGTCTCTCTCTCTCTCTCTGGCTCCCACTCCAACTCCAACTCCGTGTCTCGTTCCGGCTGCTGCTAATAAAGGCAACACGTGATTAGATAAGAAGTCCCACCTGGGCCATCCACTCACCTGTCGCTGTCTTCGAGGCCGGTCCTTGCACACCCCGTTCCGCGGTAGGCCTGCAGGCCACGCCCCCCTCCAAAGTTATATTCATCAAAAAGTGAAAGATTATTTTGGAGGAAATAGAACCCAGTTGGAACTGGGACAACCACAAACAACCACTAGGTAGCATACGTGAGCAGATAATATTGTATCATCTCTTTCTCAGTGCATTCTTTGCGCATTCTTCATTCAAAGTGAAGGATGAGGCAAAAATGCAACCTTACTTACTATATGGAGTTTTTCGCTGATGTAAGTAAGGCAGAATACGTCACGCAAGTCTCCCATTTTAAACGGCTTGTTTGGGGCAAGATTGTTTTATAAATATCCCCGCAATGCTTCCATAGTTTATTTCGCATTTCCGGGACATACAGGGATCCCAAATACACAAAACATGTACCATATGGGAAAAAAAAGTTGGTTTTGCATAATAGGAACCCTTTAAATCTGTATTCTTAGGAAGAAGGTTAAGAGCACAAGCGGGTAGAGTAGCTAAAAATGTTACTTAAGTATACCGTTACTTAAGAGTAATATGACTCAAGTAAAAGTAAAAAGTAGTTATTAAAATAATTACCGGAATAATTCAGTAAAAACTATTCAAGTAATGAGTAACTAGTGAGTAACTTCTGATGTATTTATTACTTGCACTACTAGTTGGTGTTGTTTTTACACTCACATATGATGCTATAACAGGGCAATTATTAGTTTATGCGCAGCCGAAATATTAAAAAAAACAACATTTTGAACTCACCGCAACATGTTTTTTTTAGTTGGAAGTGGAATTCTTGTAGGCTGGAATGTGAACATTTTTACTGACACAGATGATAGTAGTCCGAGTTTGTCATGTGACAGTGCCCGCTGGAAGAAGTCTCTCCAACAAGGTAAAGGAATGTGTCTTTGCAAGCGGTAAGCAATACATTATAAAAGATAAATGTAGTGATCAAAATAAAACAAAGTAAAAAAAAAAGGATTTTTTTTTCCCCCCACAAAAATACTCAAGTTAAAGTTAAAAGTATCTTGTATTAAAACTACTCCAAAAAGGGAGTAAATGTTACCACCCGGAATACAAGAATATTCTCAGCCGTGCATGCCATTAAACAAACAAAAGATAAAATATCGAGAAGACGTTGGAGTGAAAACAGAAAGTTGGTTCAGTTGTACATAAAAGTGCATCACACTTTGGTCTTTTTCAGCAGCAACTTTCCAGCTTCTCATTTGATGTTTTCAGAGAGGATTTCCTCCTCCAGAATTCCCTGGTTGACAAACTACACACAGACTTCCTCTGCCTTATTGAATAATGTCCTCTTTTTGCTTTACCGCTCAACATACACTTGTATCACAATTATTTTATTATAACCATAATATATAGCTGCAGTATATATATATATATATACATATATATATATATATATATATATATATATATATATATATATATATATATATATATATATATATATATATATATATATATATATATATATATATATATATATATATATATATACACAGTACAGGCCAAAAGTTTGGACACGTCTTCACATTTCAATGTGTTTTATTTATTTTCATGACTATTTACATTGTAGATTATCACTGAATGCATCAAACATATGTATGAACACATGTGGAGTTATGTACTTAACAAAAACGGGTGAAATAACTGAAGACATGTTTTATATTCTTGTTTCTTCAAACAAGCCACCCTTTGCTCCTTTGCTCTGATTGCTGATTTGCACACTCTTGGCATTCTCTCAATGAGCTTCAAGAGGTAGTCACCTGAAAGGGTTTTCACTTCACAGGTGTCATAGTTTAGATGCCTTCTGTGACAATCTACAATGTAAATAGTCATGAAAATAAAGAAAACGCATTGAAATGAGAAGGTGTGACCAAACTTTTGGCATGTACTGTATATATATATATATATATATATATATATATATATATATATATATATATATATATATATATATATATATATATGTATATATATGTATATATATATATATATATATACACATGCATATATATTATATATAGATGTATATAGATGTATCTTGTATATACACAAATTATATATATATATATATATATATAGATGTATCTTGTATATACACAAATTATATATATATATATATATATATATATATATATATATATATATATATATATATATATATATATATATATATATATATATATATATATATATATATGTATATATATATATATGTATATATATGTATATATGTATGTATATATATAAATATATATATATATATATATATATATATATATATATATATATATATATATATATATACATATATATATATATATATATATATATATATGTATATATATATATATATATGTATATATAAAATATATATATATATATATATATATATATATATATATATATATATATATATAGATATATATAGATGTATATATATGTATCTTGTATATACACAAATTATATATATATATGTATATATATATATATATATATATATATATATATATATATATATATATATATATATATATATATATATGTGTATATATATATATATATATATATATATTTATATATATATACATATTTGATCTCGAGAAATTAGTCCACGCCTTTATCTCGACTTGTTTAGACTACTGCAATGCCCTGTATGTAGGCATTAGCCAGGCCTCCCTCGCCCGCCTGCAGCTCGTGCAGAACTCTGCTGCTCGTCTGCTAACACAGACCCGCAGACGTGAGCACATCACCCCTATATTAGCGTCCCTTCACTGGCTCTCTGTGCGTTACAGAATCAATTTTAAACTCCTTTTATTTGTTTTTAAATGTCTAAACAACCTCGCGCCAACATATCTCTCCGACCTCCTTCAGCCTTACTGCCCCACCCGATCCCTAAGATCAGCCGATCAGCTGCTACTGACGGTCCCGGACACAAGGCTGAAGCTTAGAGGTGACAGAGCTTTCGCCGCTGCTGCTCCCAAGCTCTGGAACGACCTACCTCTGAGTGTTAGACAAGCCTCCTCTCTTCCTGTTTTTAAATCTCTCTTAAAGACATACTTTTATTCCATGGCTTTTAACACTGAGTGATATCCATCCTGCAATGGCGCCCCATTATACACCTGCTGTGAACCTGTTTTTATGTTTTTATATTTTATTCATTTATTTGTTATCGTGTTCTGTTTGTGTTGTGTTGTGTTTGCTCGGTACTCGTATTATCTTTTAACCTGCCCATTGTACAGCACTTTGGCTACCCCTGTGGTAAATTTTAAATGTGCTTTATAAATAAAGTTGATTTGATATATACACACATATATATAGCCTTTTCATACTGTATACATGTGTACATATTGTAATAAAATAATAATAATAGTATAATAATTGGATAATAAAAGTATGTGAAAGTTTGACTATCACCTTGTTTACTTCCTCAAAGTTTTGTAATCAATTTTGAAATATCAGGCAGTGTGACGGTGTGTGTTGACTTTTTGTGTTGGTTCCATTTTTTATTTTTTTTTTGCGCCATGACTAAGGAAGATTGTTTAAATCGGGCCATTTATGTAAATACTGTATTTATTTCAAAGAACAATTTTGATTTTGATTTGTATTAAGGATCCCCATTAGCTGGTTGCCTCAACAACCCACTAGTCTTCCTGGGGTCCACAATTCAATACAATTACAAGTAAAAGCATATAATTATAACTACACAATGCAGAAAAAAAATAAAAGCATCAATAAAAAACAAGCAAACAATTTACAGTCACAGAATAATAATTACCATATAAATATAACTACACAATATAAAACCAAACAAATCATCAATGAGCAAACTAATTTAAAAACTCAGATAAAATATTACTCTCTTTTTAAAAACCTGTTTACTTTCAATGCTGGTGAGAATTCGAGGCAGGTTATTCCAGAGCGATAAAGATCTATAAATAAATTATTTACACAAAGCATTCTTCCTGGGACGAGGGAGTACAAAATGCCCCTCACTGGATGCCCTGGTATTGTGATTATGTATAGTGCTACTGTGAACTATTTGGGCCATGAGAAAAGCAGGAGTTTTACTAGCGGTTACTGATTTGAACAATATAAGAGTATTAGCCGACAACCTGTTCTGCACTGTTAGCCAGGAAAGAGAAGCATGCATTTGGTTCACATTGGTTCTTAGTGAACAACCAAGAACCAGCCTTGCTGCCCTATTCTGGACAATCTGGAGCTTACCGATCTCACCACTTGCAGCAGACGCCCAGACTGTAGAACAATAGTCAATATGACACAAGACTAAGCTCTTAACAATTTGACAAAGAAGAGGTGGATCAGCAAAACCAGCACATTTCCTGGAAACACCAACAGCCCTTCCCATCTTTGTAACTATATCACTGATATGATTTGACCAGGATAGAGTGCAGTCCAGCATCACTCCAAGGACCTGTTGAACTGTTGAAATACCTAGCGTCAAATCCAACTTTGGGTCACAAGATAACCCTTGGCTAGTCCCCAATATAATACTTTTTGTTTTTGAAGTGTTAAGGACAAGTCTGTTACATACTGTCCAGTCATGCACAGCTTTTAGTTCCTCACTCAATACTACATTAAGTACACTGCATGATGGTGCAGCATGATATAAGGTTGCATCATCAGCATAAAGAACCAATCTTGTACGCCCGGTAGCCCAAGGTAAATCATTGGTGAATATAGAAAAAAGTAAAGGTCCTAGGCAACTTCCCTGTGGAACACCAAAATCCAAACTTCTGCTATTAGACAAGCTGCCATTAAGATACACCTGTTGTGATCTTGAGGACAAATAACTCTGTATCCACATTAAACTTGAAGTATTAAAACCATAACATTTAAGTTTCTCAATTAAAAGAGAGTGGTCAATCATGTCAAATGCAGCACTAAAATCTAACAGCACAGCTCCAACCAACATAGAATTATCGATAGCATTAAGCCAATCGTCCGTCATTTGTATAAGAGCCGTGGACGTAGAGTGGCCCGTTCTATATGCATGTTGAGAATCAGTTGCTAGCCCATTTGATTGAAAGTAAGCTTGAATTTGTGCATACACACATTTCTCCAGTATTTTACGTAACCCAGGTAGGATGCTTATTGGTCTAGAATTGCCCTCATTGAAAGCCAATTTGGTATCCTTATGTAGAGGAGTAACCTTAGCCACCTTCCATATCTTTGGACACAGGCCCACTTGTAAACATTTATTAAAAATATGACAAACAGGCACTGATATGATACCAGCAGTCATTTTCAGTAATTGTCTACACCAGCTACTTTGTTGTCCGGAAGAGAGTGTAGTAACCTCTCAACCTCACTGACTTCAACCTGATGAAAATTGAATTCACAGTCCTTATTATCCATTATAATATTCCTAATGAGGTCAGCTGATTTGTTGTTATTGGATATATGCATACCATGCCTTAATTGAGATACCTTGTCAACATAATAGTTATTACAATGATTGGCAATGTCACATGGCTTAGTGAGTACCAACCCATTTGATTCCACAAAAGGTGTACAGACATTGTTCTTTCTACCCATGATTTCATTCAAAACATTCCATAAGTTTTTGCTATCATATCTCACATCATATAACCTCTGTTTGTAATATTCCCTTTTTTTCAGTTTGTTTAACTTTGTGACCTGGTTTCTTAAGGATCAGTACTTATGCCTGTCATCAATTAAACCTGAGTTGACGGAGGCTTTTTTAGCCATGTCTCTTTCAGTCATTAAACTTCTAAGTCCATTATCAATCCATGGGGCGGACTTAGTTTTGACAGAAAACTTCTTCAAAGGGGCATGCTTGTCCACAACACTCATGTACATTAACATAAATAAGTCCAGTGCAGCCTCAGGGTCTTCCTCACTGCACACCTCGTTCCAATTTAAACAGGATATTTCATCAATAAAACATTCTTCATCAAATCTCTTATAAGACCTTGTAAAAATAATTTTCGCTTTAGGTTTAGGAACCCTTGTCTTTCTAGTGACAGCTATTATATCGTGGTCAGTAAAACCTACAGGAACCGAGACTGCTTTGGAGCATTGGTCCGGAAGATTTGTATAAATATGATCAATGCATGTAGCTATAATAATACCATCACTATTACTACCTATTCTCGTGGGAGGGGCAACAATTTGGGACCGATTGCAAGCATTTAAAATGGATAGTAACTTATTTTTGTTTGTACACCCTTGTCCCAGCCAGTCAACATTCATATCACCCAGTAAATAGATTTATCTATTCTCATCTGATATCCTGTCAAACATCTCACATAACTCCTTCAGATACAGAGCATCAGCACTAGGAGGCCTATAGAAACAGCATACTATAATTGGTTTCAAATAAGGCAGATAGACCTGCACACAAATAGCTTCAATACTCTCCCTCATCAAATCATTGCGCACTTTGATAGATAAATGATTCTGAACATAAATAGCCACCCCACCCCCAAACCTGTTCCTATCTTTCCTAAAAATTGAGATTGGCTACAATTGAATCAGAAAAGGAATCATCAAGGTGGGTCTCAGAAATGGCAAAGATATTAATAAAATGATCTTTGATAATACACTCTACTTCCTGATACTTATTACGCAGGCTGCATACATTCACGTGAGCTAACACCAGGCCCCTATGAAGGCCCAGCTTAGTGCAGGACATAACAGTACTGGAAGTAGTCATGACACAGGCCAAACCAAGATACTAAAAACACCCACGAATGCCCATTCTAAAAAAGCCAGGGGGTAACCTTTGGGTCCCGATACAGCTGTCCATTTATGTACAGCCTATCCACTGTCAGTGCCCCTCTCTTGTTCTGGGCTCGGTTCTCTCTCATGATCGGTGACAGTTTCTTTCTCCTATCGTTGATCTCAGCCGGGAAGTGGTCATTTAACCAGAGAGAGGTCCCTTTCAGCTCCTTTCCTCGGCTTTTCACCAACTCTTTGTGCTTAAAATGCTCAAAACGAGCTATTATGGGACGGACTTTATTGTCCACAGGTCTGCCCATTATGTGCACTCTGGAAAAAGTTACGTCTCTTACCACCTCCGGGGAGAGCTTGAGCTTATCCGACATGAACTCTCTTACAGTTTTTTTCCGGATCGGCGTTGCCCTCTCGGATCATCGAGAAAATGAGATTGTCTCTCATGTCCCTGCACTGTATATCCAACAGCGTGTCTTTAATGCGCCTATAGTCCGCTGTAAGAAAGTCGGTAGATCTCTGCATGTCAGTCATCGCACCTCTCAGAAGGACATTATCCTTTCTTAGATCCTCAATCTCCTTCTGACTGAATTCCAGGCTACTTCTCAAGTCACGGATGTCCTGCTGTAGTGCATCCAGAATATCCAGCTTGCTCAATCTCGCGTTGATCGATTCCAATACGGATGCGTCCACCTCCATGCTACCACCCGGCTCACCTCCGCTATCGGTCGAGCCACGCTGGGATCGGTGTCTCCTGGCTGGTTGTTTGACTTTACACGCAGCCCCACCAGACACCTCCTTCTTGTCACTCTTTTTGTTGGTCATCTCAACTGTGACTGTCCAAAAACCCGGTATTCAAACGTGCGATCGTTAAAATGTCAAGCTCAAGGCGAGCTGGAGGTTAGCGACTGGCTAGATAGCCACCTGGCTAAAAAAAAAAAACAGGCTAGCTAGCGGTCGGTGAAGTTTTTAAACAAACAAGGACTATTTGATCACTTTAAAATTGTCCATAAAGTGTCCATAAAAGTATCCAGAATAGGTATCAAAAATAAAATATGGTATATTTGCGACCTAAAATTGGATAAAAACGCCGATTTCTGCTCGCGGCAATGGAGAAGTTGACTTCAGACGTCACGTCACGTCACGTCACGTCACCGTCCAAAATCGAGTGATTGAAAAACTATATAATTAATGACCTTTTATCAGCACTGTATATTATTTTGGGTGAGAATCTTTGGGCACCCCACGATTAGATTAGGATCCAGGGGCTACGGTTTGTTTATAAATGATGTATGCATCTTTACTTAATATATTATTATTTTTATATATAATACATTATATTGTTACTTTTAAGGCTGACATCTGTGGTAATGGATTATGTCATTTATAGTTTTAGGATTTGCACAGCATAGATATAGATCTATATAGAGGACATGTCTATGTGGCGAGCAGGCATTGTTGTTTGGGTGCCTAAAGACTGACATGATCCCACTTGACAGTTTGGACTTCATTATTAGCTTCCTGTATTTTGAATTATTTTCCGTCCGGTGATTTAATTTCTTCCACTTCCTGTTTGACACCACTTCCTATTTGGTCTGAGCACTGGTTCAATCACCTGTTTCCTAATAGGCAATCAGAGGACACGGTTGTCCCTGGTTGTCAATCAGGAAGCTTGGTACGCCAGTCTCGTCCTCTGGGCTGGATTGCCGCACTTCCTACATCCACTGGTGTTTGTTTACTTGTAGGTTTTTCCATGCTCACCCGTGGTCCAACCATGTCGCCCACGCTGGTGCATCCCTTGCTTTACCTTATTATTTTTTTTTTTTTTCACCTGCATGCTGGGGTGGAGTCAAACTCCAAACATAACAATAAGCATGGAATGCCCAGACACCTTTCCCTACGACCCACTGATCACTGTGCACTGAGGACCATGAAAACATCCATCCATCCATCCATTTTGTACCGCTTGTCCCTTTTGGGGTCGCCGGGGGTGCTGGAGCCTATCTCAGCTGCATTCGGGCGGAAGACCTGGTACACCCTGGACAAGTCGCCACCTACCATGAAAAAATAATTGGGTAAATTTGCCATCATATTCCCACCAGTGACATAGTACGTAGGGGCTGAGAATAGGTTGTTAATGTCTTTCGTTAATTGACATTTTACATGCGCTTCAAGGGCCTCCCATTGACCAGTGATGTGTGATATTACTGATTTATTTTCCGATCCGATACCAAGTAAAATTGGCGATCTGAAACTGATACTTTGTGCAAATATACCTAATGTGCTAAAATTTGTGTATTTCAAACATTAACGTGTCTAATAGCACAAAGAACACAGGATAGAGTTATTTGTTTATTGCAAACTCCGAAGTATATTGAGGTAGTGACGTGAATAACAATATAGTCCAGTTAATACTGTATTTTCTAGGACATAGGGCGCACCGGATTATATGGTGCACTGCAGATGAATGGTCTATTGTTGATATTTTTTCATATATAAGGGCGCATTAAAGGAGTCATATTATTTTTTATTTTTTTTATATGGAAAACACTTCCTTGTGGTCTACATAACACGTAATGGTGGTTCTTTGGTCAAAATGTTGCATAGATGATGTTTTACAGATCATCTTCAAGCCGCTTTCTGACAGTTGCTTCCGGATGCGCCGTTTTGTGGGCGGTCTTATTTACATGGCTCACCTTCGGCAGCGTCTTCTCCTCGTCATCTTTGTTGTAGCGGTGTAGCGTGCAAGGACGGGAGTGGAAGAAGTGTCAAAAGATGGAGCTAACTGTTTTAATGACTTTCAGACTTTACTAAAATCAATAACGGAGCAGAATCTATGCCTCCGGAAACAACAACACCGCAGTCTGTCCCGTGAAAAACCGTCCGACCGGAACTCTCTAGTAACTAAAGTTCCTTGGGTGGATAATGTAAACTCACTACACCGGTATTTTTTAGCGCTTTCATGGCGAGTTCACTGACAGATATAAGTAATAACTTTACACTACTTTATATTAGAAATGGCAACAGCGGAGGATGAATGTCCCATAACAAGAAGATAGAGAAAAAGAAGACGCTTGTAATTTTTCAGGGTTTATGCAGATCCCAAATACAGATCAGCAGGTACCAGAAAGTAAGAAAAGTTGCTTTTGCACAATTATATGGAAAAAAAACGCCAGATAATATGTCTTACATTATACACACACCATAATAATACTTGTATGTTGAAGCACAGTACAATCCATCAAGCGGTGCGGCTTCATAGCTTACCAAAGTCGTACTAAAACATTTTGATAGATTCTTGAGCGCCGTGTGTAATGTTCTATATTTTCAATGGAACATATAAAATGTTGGTGTTGTTTACTTGAGTCATATTGCCATCATAGTGCAGTCTAGACGTAAATGGTAAATGGGTTATACTTGTATAGCGCTTTTCTACGTTCAAGGTACTCAAAGCACTTTGACACTATTTCCACATTCACCCATTCACACACACATTCACACACTGATGGCGGAAATTGCTATGCAAGGTGCTAACCACGACCCATCAGGAGCAAGGGTGAAGTGTCTTGCTCAAGGACACAACGGACGTGACTAGGTTGGTAGAAGCTGGGGATCGAACCAGGAACCCTCAGGTTGCTGACACGGCCACTCTCCCAACCGTGCCACGCCGTCCCCGTATCACTTATGTTTGATTGCCATCTACTGGTCACACTTATCATTATACCATGTACCAAAATAAAATTGATTCGAGGTCGGTAAGCAAAACCAGAATTAGAGAAAAAATAGATTTTTAATTGTGCCTTATAGTCCGGAAAATATGGCACAACAATAAAAACAGGGCAAAACCAGACAAAGTACACAACAATGGTGTTTCAAACTATAAAATTAGGAAATGAGTAAAATAATAAAAGCTATATAATACATGTTCTTATTAAGAACTACCATTAGCATACAAAGGATTTCACAATTCAGTAACATGGACATAGTAACGTGAAAATACTGAACATGTAAATAACACTCAACAGAAACATCAAACTTCGACACATTGCCTATTCACAAGTTTAGTTACTTTTTTGCACCGTGTTCCTGTTACTGATATACATTATATTGTCAAAAGTATTTGGCCACCTGCCTTGACTCCCATATGAACTTGAAGTGCCATCCCATTCCTAACCCATAGGGTTCAATATGATGTCGGTCCACCTTTTGCAGCTATTACAGCTTCAACTCTTCTGGGAAGGCTGTCCACAAGGTTGCGGAGTGTGTTTATAAGACTTTCCGACCATTTTTCCAAAAGCGCATTGGTGAGGTCACACACTGATGTTGGTGGAGAAGGCCTGGCTCTCAGTTTCCGTTCTAATTCATCCCAAAGGTGTTCTATCGGGTTCAGGTCAGGACTCTGTGCAGGCCAGTCAAGTTCATCCACGCCAGACTCTGTCATCCATGTCTTTATGGACCTTGCTTTGTGCACTGGTGCACAGTCATGTTGGAAGAGAATCTGTTCCCACAAGGTTGGGAGCATGGAATTGTCCAAAATGTTTTAGTATCCTGGAGCATTCAAAGTTCATTTCACTGGAACTAAGGGGCCAAGCCTAACTCTTGAAAAAAAAACCACACCATAATTCCTCCTCCACCAAATTTCACTCTCCGCACAACGCAGTCCGAAATGCACCGTTCTCCTGGCAACCTCCAAACCCAGACTCGTCCATCCGATTGCCAGATGGAAAAGCTCCAGAAAACACGTCTCCACTTCTTTGCACCACTGCCTTCAACGCTTTGCATTGGACTTGGTGATGTATGGCTTAGATGCAGCTGCCCGGCCATGGAAACCCATTCCACGAAGCTCTCTGCGTACTGTACGTGGGCTAACTGGAAGGTCACATGAAGTTTGGAGCTCTGTAGCAACTGACTGTGCAGAAAGTCGGCGACCTCTTTGCACTATGCGCTTCAGGTGGCCAAATACATTTGCCTATATAGTGTACATCAGGGGTCACCAACCTTTTTGAAAGCAAGAGCTACTTCTTGGGTAGTGATTATTGCGAAGGGCTACCAGTTTGATACACACTTCAATAATTTGCCAGAAATAGCCAATTTGCTCAATTTACCTTTAACTCTATGTTATTATTAATAATTAATGATATTTACACTTAATTGAACGGTTTAAAAGAGGAGAAAACACGAAAAAAATGACAATTAAATTTTGAAACATAGTTTATCTTCAACTTCGACTCTTTAAAATTCAAAATTCAACCGAAAAAAAGAAGAGAAAAACTAGCTAATTCGAATCTTTTTGAAAAAATTAAAAAAACAATTTATTTTGACATCATTAGTAATTTTTCCTGATTAAGATTAATTTTAGAGTTTTGATGACATGTTTTAACACTAGAAGTCCCAGCATTTTTCTGTCTACCTAGAAGACCCAGAGAGGGGTCATTTGGCCCGACGCTTTTCCCGAATACACTAATCACTCATTTTGTTATGGTAATGAGGCTGTTAGGGGCAGTTTGTCTAGGTAGACAGAAAAATTATACATGTGGGAAATGCCGAAAGGAGCAATGGCAGTGCCAGGATTGTGAGTGACTGCTCAAATGTATGTCAGTCACGTTTACATGGACATGGTTTTTCATTCTTTGTAAATATGCTTTTTTCTTTGTAAATTTTTTTTTTTAAACTATTTTTGGCACACAAAAATAACAATTGCTTCTGCAACAACCCTCCACACCAAAACTGGGAAAACAGTTGCTTTTTCATTCTTTGTAAATATGTTTTGTTTTGTATTTTTTTTAACAATAAATGTCAGAGTGTTGATCCCTTCATTCTGTTGATCCTTGCAAAAACACACACAACCTACCTCAGAACTAAAGCTTGAGCTGTAAGGTCCCCTCCCCCACACAGGCTCAAGTGGCCCCCTGCCGTGTGCCACTAACAGCCACATTTTCATAACAAAAGGAGTGTCCACAGGGGGGACTAGGGGTCAAATGACCCTCTTGTGTGTTTTCTAGGTAAAAATGTCAATTGACCCTTCTCTGGGACTTCGAGTGTTAAATAGGTTAAAATCCGATCTGCACTTTGTTAAAATATATATAACAAATTGGACCAAGCTATATTTCTAACAAAGACAAATCATTATTTCTTCTATATTTTCCAGAACAAAAATTTTAAAATAAATTCAAAAGACTTTGAAATAAGATTTAAATTTGATTCTACAGATTTTCTAGATTCGCCAGAATAATTTTTTTGAATTTTAATCATAATAAGTTTGAAGAAATATTTCACAAATATTCTTCGTCGAAAAAACAGAAGCTAAAATGAAGAATTAAATTAAAATGTATTTATTATTCTTTACAATAAAACATTTTTTTTACTTGAACATTGATTTAAATTGTCAGGAAAGAAGAAGAAGGAATTTAAAAGGTAAAAAGGTATATGTGTTTAAAAATCCTAAAATCATTTTTAAGGTTGTATTTTTTCTCTAAAATTGTCTTTCTGAAAGTTATAAGAAGCAAAGTAAAAAAATGAATTAATTTATTCAAACAAGTGAAGACCAAGTCTTTAAAATATTATCTTGGATTTTCAAATTCTATTTGAGTTTTGTCTCTCTTAGAATTAAAAATGTTGGGCAAAGCGAGACCAGCTTGCTAGTAAATAAATACAATTTAAAAAATAGAGGCAGCTCACTGGTAAGTGCTGCTATTTGAGCTATTTTTAGAACAGGCCAGCGGGCTACTCATCTGGTCCTTACGGGCTACCTGGTGCCCGCGGGCACCGCGTTGGTGACCCCTGGTGTACATTATCTCAAATACTTACAGTATCAAAAGTAGCAATATTTTGATCTGAGAATCAATATTACAGCATAAATATCTGCTATCGCACAGCGCATGATCTGCGTAAATGTAGGGTCAGGGGGCCCTGGTGGAGGTATGTAACAGATAAAAAAAACATCTTTTAAGATTTACAACATCTTTATGTGTTTTCCAGCCTTGAGCGATCAAACGAGATCCAACACGCTAACAGGGGCGAACAACGTGGCTGCGATGTCAGCGTAAATTGTGACCCACTCTGCCTCTAAACACTCCACTGCTGCGTGCGCGTCTGCTTGTTTAACGAGCGACGACAGACCGGATGCGCGCTCGGGCTTGCAACTTCAATAAGGAACGTGAAACCAAAGGCGCGCGCCGTGGTGATTATAACGGAACCCGACTAACCGTATCGCCTTATGTGTCGTTAAATTAGCATAAATGTTGTTTTTTTTTGTTTGTTTTTTCCTCGGGAAAGGGAGGGGAGGGAAGAAGAAAGGAAAGAAGAAGGGAAAAACAAACAAAAAAATGGTTGTATCTTTTTTGTAGTTTTATTTCTATTTGTATTTTTATTTTTTTTTTATTTTTTTGTCCTGCCCAGCTTCTCAGGCAAATCATATAGTAGTAGTAGATGCCCATATCGGCTGTTCATATTTACTTTACAAAAGAGAAGTGTAGAATACTTCTATTGTTGCCTTATTTGTATTTTGACTTTATTAAATGTATTTATATTATCATTTGGTGCAGCCGGGCCGGAGCAGGAGGGGATATAAAGAGAAAAAAAGGAAGACAGAGGGGGGAATTGTGGGGACAAGAGGGGGATTAGACAGAGAGACAAAAACAACAACAGCAAACACAACAACAACAACATCAGCAAATACGACATGTACAAATATAATGGTAAAAGTAATAGCAAATAAGCAGTTAGCGAAAATAAAAAATAATACAGAAATGACAATGAGCATTATTACACTAAAAATGGAGCAATATGAATACCAATAGAAATTGTGCTATTGATAATAAACAATACCAATACTTTTCCTTTATTATCAACAATACAATTGTTCAAATGCAACAATACATATACGTAATGATAACTTGAGATACGAAAGAATGCAGAAAAATGGAGGCGAAGAAAGAGAAGCAACCTACATTAACCTTGTAGATTGTTATAGTAACAATAGGTTAAGCTTTGTCAGTGTGCCATGTGTTATACCCAGTTTACCCTAGGGCAACAACGTTAATATATGTCTTTTTTGTAGTTGTATTCCTTTTTTACTATTAGGGACCGAGTCCCTTTGGGACAGAGGACCCTATTGTATTTCTAGCATTTTATTATTTAACCACTGCCTCTTTGAGCTGTAATTTGACCCCCTTAACATGCTTCAAAACTCACCGAATTGGACACACACATCAGGACTGGCGAAAATTGCGATCTAATCAAAAAAACCAAACCCCAAAACTCAAAATTGTGCTCTAGTGCCCCCTAGGAAGAAAACACAGACAAAACTGCCTGTAACTCCCAGTAGGAATGTCGTAGAGACATGAAACAAAAACCTCTATGTAGGTCTCACTTAGACCTATATTTCATATATTGACAACCCCCAGCAAAAATCAACAGGAAGTTTGCAATTCCCCCTTCAAAACAAAAGTTGTGTAAAAACAGTCACCTTTTTTCAAACATTATCTCCTTTGAGCGCGTTTGTCGTGTCGGTTTCAAATTAGCACAGGAGAAAGATTGAACCCTTCTGATTAAAAGTTGATGAAAGAGTTTTAATTACTGCTCCGGTTTGGATTTTATGAGCCCTCAAATTCGGTCCCGTCCATCGCTGCTTGCAGCATTAATTGTCATTATTTTTTGTATTGTTCTTTTTCTTTTTTGGATTGTTTTTAAAAAAAAAGGTTTTATTGTTCCCACACTACCATTGCTTTTTTGTGTCACTTTTGATATGGTTTTGTCACGGGTTTTTTTGTGCATTTGATCAAACCACGAAAATGTGTAATGGGAAAAATATATTTTTTGTATTTGTACTCCTTTTTTATTATTGTTATTTTTTTTGTATTTGTGGAGGGTGGGCGTGGCCTGCGGGCCTGCCGCGGAGCGGGGTGTGTAAGGACCGGCCTCGAAGCCAGCGGCAGGTGAGTAGATTGCCCAGCTGGGTCTGGTTATCTAATCACCTGTCGCCCTTATTAGCAGCAGCCGGCCCGAGACACGTTGTTGGAGTTGGAGAGAGAGAGACACGCTAGAGAGCAGAACAGAGCAGCAAGAGAGACTGAGGCTGAAAAGTTGAGTGTGTTTGCCGCAGAGTGGACTTAATAAAACATTATTGAATCCAGAATACCGGGCTCTCATGCCAGTGTGTGGTGGTCAGGAGAACCCACTAGAGGGCAACCTCTACAGTATTGTTCCCACACTAACATTGCTTTTTTTGTGTCACTTATGATATGGTTTTGTCAAAGTAGGATTGATTACGATGTGATTTTAAATGTAAAATTCAATAAAATATATTTGCAAAAAAAATAATAATAATACAAAAAATTGTCGTTTACTTTTGTAGTTTTATTCGTTTTTTTAATATTGTTATTATTTTTTGTATTTTGTGTCACTTTTGATATGGTTTTGTCACCATTTACTTGCTTTTTTTTTTCTTTTTTCTTTTTTCTGCATCTGATCAAGCCACGAAAATGTGACTTTCTTCTTCTTTTTTAAGTGTGAACGGTGGCGAGGTCCCCGGGAGGTGATCTAGTAATCACTTCCTGAGGATCCTTGATGCTGAGGAATATTGATCCATCTTGCTATGGTCTGGACCGTCTGCTGATCCTGAGCCAGTGCAGGATGGATGGATATATACAATATCTGGGCACGTTTTCTAATAATGTCTGCATTGTAAACCTTGAGTTGTTAAAGCCTAAGTGCACCTCTCCCTCCTCAAGCGTGCATGTGAGTGTGGAGGATGTGTGCATGTATGACGGGTCTGAGTGAGCAAAGTATGATTGAGTACGATGTGATTTTAACTGTAAAATTCAATAAAATATATATATGCAAAAAAAAAAAAAAAAAAAAAAAAAAAAAAATGGTCGGATCCTTTTTTGTAGTTGTATTCCTTTTTTATTACTGTTATTATTTGTTTGTATCGTTCCCACACTGCTATTGCTTTTGTTGTGTCACTTATGATATGGGTTTGTCATGGTTTCCTTTTTTTCTTTTTTTTTTTGCACCTGATCATGTTACGGCACACGCGCGCTCCTTGCTTCCCTCTGCTACTGGAGCGCCCAGAGGCTCCGCTGTGAGCACCAGACACACCCCCGCGCTCATCACGCAGACCGCGCCCACACTCCGCCGCAGCTGGGGACACTCTGCTAACAGCGCACCTGGCCTTGATGAGGGACGACAGTATAAAGAGTCCCGACGCTGACTCCTCGTCGTCGGAACGTCGCTCTGCTCGCAGTAAGCATCACGTATCTGACTTCCCTCCAGCTCTCGCTCTTTTGCCTTTTTCCTTGTGCCTCATTTCCTGATCCCAGTGTTTGTTTTTCGTTCCTTCCCACAGTACTCGTGTCCCAGCCTTGCTGTATCCCTCCGCCGCCATTTCCCTCCTGGACTCTGCTTGCTCTCCCCGATCCTTGACCCTGCTTTGGACTACTGGATTTCGCCCTCCTGCCACGACCTCGCTTGGACCTTGGACACCCTTTTGGATCATTCCCTTTGGACTTGGATACTTCTCATTCCACACGCACCTCAACACCCCTTACGGTATTTATATGGTTAAATTCACTCACATAGTTTTCTCATGCAAACACTTATAGTAGCATACACACTCCATTCACTCATCAAGCACGCAATAAAACCTATTGAGCTTGATATCCTGTTGTCGTGCCGTCTCCTTCCCCAGTTCTTCATAACAGTACGTTCCGACCACAATGGAACCAGACGGCACTCCTAAGTCTTCGCATGGACCTCTGGCTAGGACTTCCCCCAGTGCAGACTTGTCCTCTCTCCAGTCCGCCATCCAACAACACCAGGTCCGTTTTTCCACCCTGGAGGACAAATTGGACGTTGCTTTCGCCAGCCTGTTGTCCAAAATCGACAATCTCAGCACTGGTCAGGTGACACCCCCCACACCTGTCATTAGCCCAACCAACACACTCGCCACCGGGGGAGCTACACTCCTCCGGGAACCTAAGATAGCTAGCCCTAAAAATTTTGAGGGAAATTTTGAAGACTGTCGTGGCTTCTTGGTTCAATGTGAGTTCATTTTTCTACACCAACCTTCACGTTATGCTAATGACGGTGCTAAGATTGCCTTTATATTTTCCCTACTATCCGGGCCAGCGCTGAAATGGGCCACTTCTACTCTCAGTAAAGATTCTGGAATAAACACCAATTTTGCGGCTTTTCGCAAAGAATTTTTGGCTGTATTTGACCATCCTGCTAATGGCGGAGACGCCGCTTCTAAACTACATTCCATGCGACAGGGTCCCCGATCAGTGGCATCTTATACCTTGGAGTTTAGAACCCTGGCGGCAGAGAGTGGATGGGACGACAAGGCACTGCAAAGCGCTTATCGTCGAGGACTCAATGAGTCTATTAAGGACAGTTTGTTGCGAGACAGACCTGCTAATTGTCAAGACCTCATTGAATTAGCCCTTCTTTTTGACCAAAGACTTTTGGAACGTGAGGCGGAGAGGGAGATCAGTTTGGGCAACACTGCTTCTGCTAGAGTCTCTGGGTCTACTAACCGCCCCTTCAACCGAAGTCCTGTCACCATAAGACCGATTCTGACCGCACCTCAAGAACCCATGCAGATTGGCAGGTCTCAACTATCCTTTGAGGAACGAGAACGGAGGTTCCAACTCCGACTCTGTCTTTATTGTGGTCGGGCAGATCATCTGATACGTGACTGCACTCTTCGGCCAAAAGATCGGGCTCACCAGTCAAGGGGATCCTGGTGAGCCAAACTATAATCCCCACGACTCCCTCCAGGAGGAACCCCAGTATTTTGTTCCCCGCTAGCTTGACCTGGGAAGCTAGGACGTTAT
The DNA here is from genome assembly GCF_033978785.1 of Entelurus aequoreus. Lineage (NCBI taxonomy): Eukaryota > Metazoa > Chordata > Actinopteri > Syngnathiformes > Syngnathidae > Entelurus > Entelurus aequoreus. Next base: position 62,809,956 of record NC_084743.1, on the reverse strand, counting down.
TTATGGACGCTTACCTGGACTCCGGAGCCGATGAAAGTTTCATGGACCTAAGGTACGCCAAAGAAAAGTTTATTCCATTAGTACCTCTAGAAGTTTTTGTCTCTGCCCAGGCTCTAGACGGTCACCCTTTGGGTCCTATCAAATATTGTACTAAACCATTGTCCCTTACTCTTTCTGGCAACCACACAGAGACCATCAGCTTTTGGGTTTTGGACGCTCCAGTAGCCCCCCTCGTCCTAGGCCGATCCTGGCTTGTTCAACATGATCCCCACATCTCCTGGTCTACTGGCAAAATTCTGGCTTGGAGTAATCACTGCCATGCTCATTGTCTCAAATCGGCAGTAGTTCATTCCGAAAGCCCAAGGCCAGAGTCACCACCGGTGGACCTCTCCCGAGTCCCTAAAGTTTACCACGACTTAGCCGCCGTTTTCAGTAAGGAACAAGCCTTGACTCTGCCACCTCACAGACCTTACGACTGCACTATCGATCTCATCCCTAATGCAGCCCTCCCTAGCAGTCGATTATATAATTTGTCCCTCCCTGAAAAACAAGCTATGAAGGATTACATCTCTGAGTCTCTTGCTTCTGGAATCATCAGACCATCCAAATCACCTGTTGCCGCTGGATTTTTCTTTGTGAGCAAGAAGGATGGGTCACTTCGTCCTTGCATCGACTACCGTCAACTTAACGGTATCACCATCAAGAACAAGTATCCTCTACCTCTGCTTAATTCATCATTTGAACCTCTCACCCCTGCCACCATCTTCTCCAAGTTAGATCTTCGCAATGCGTATCATCTGGTCCGCATCAGGGAGGGAGATGAGTGGAAGACAGCATTTAATACTCACCTGGGTCATTTTGAATATAGGGTTATGCCTTTTGGACTGACCAATGCTCCTGCTGTTTTTCAGGCCCTTGTTAATGACATTCTTAGGGATATGATTGATCGATTTGTTGTAGTCTACCTGGATGACATACTAATTTTTTCCAAAGACCCTCAGGAACACCAGCACCACGTCCGTCTCGTCCTTCAACGATTACTGGAGAACCGCCTATTTGTCAAGGCTGAAAAATGTGAGTTTCATTCCTCGTCAGTTGATTTTCTCGGCTTTGTCATTGAAAAGGGACACATCAAGACTGATCCAAAGAAAGTGACGGCGGTGGTGGAATGGCCTCAACCCTCTTCTCGTACCGAATTACGTCGTTTTCTGGGATTTGCTGGATTTTACAGAAGATTTATCAAGGATTTCAGTAAGTTGGCCGCACCCCTTCATGCACTTACATCAACCAACAGACCTTTTCAGTGGAACCGTGAAGCAGGTATGGCATTCTGGTGCCTGAAGAGGAGCTTCGTCTCTGCACCCATCCTGGTGTATCCGGATCAAGACTGCCCCTTCATTGTTGAAGTTGATGCATCTGATTCCGGAGTTGGGGCAGTTCTTTCGCAAAGCTCCAAACTGGACAGCAAGATCCATCCTTGTGCATTTTTTTCTAGACGTTTATCCTCTGCTGAGCGTAATTATAATGCTGGTAACCGGGAGTTACTTGCTGTCTACGAGGCATTAAAGGAGTGGAGACATTGGTTGGAAGGGGCTAAACATCAATTCCAAGTTCTCACTGACCACAGAAACCTTCTTCATGTCCGATCAGCCAAAAGATTAAATGATCGGCAGGCCCGTTGGTCTCAATTTTTTGGTCGCTTCAATTATGTTCTCTCTTTCAGACCAGGATCCTGTAACACCAAAGCTGATGCACTCTCTCGCCAGTTCTCGGAAGAAACCACTGAGAGCACTCCAGAAGAAACTATTCTTCCTCCCTCCAGGATTATCGGCATGGTCACTTGGAAAGTGGAGGGTCTTGTCCAAGACTCATTGAGTGAGAGACCAGGACCAGGAGGCGGACCTCCCAACAGACTATTCGTCCATCGCGAACTACGTCCTCAAGTTTTGGAGTGGGGACATTCCAGTGTCTTTTCCTGTCATCTGGGATTCCAACGCACTCTTTCCTTTATCCGCCGGTGGTTCTGGTGGCCATCCATGGCTAAGGATACCCGTGAGTTTATCGCCGCATGCAGTACTTGTGCTAGAAATAAACCATCCCACAGACCGCCGGCAGGACTGCTGCGTCCTCTCCCCGTCCCCAGTCGCCCATGGTCTCACATTTCTATGGATTTCATCACTGGTTTTCCTCCGTCCCAAGGTAATACCGCCATACTCGCCTTTATTGACCGATTTTCCAAAGCTGCACATTTTGTTCCCCTTCCCAAACTTCCATCTTCATCTGAGACTGCTGACCTTCTTACCACCCACATTGTTAAACAACATGGCATCCCGGTGCATATTGTCTCGGACCGTGGCCCCCAGTTCACATCCAGGGTGTGGCAGGCCTCTGC
>NC_084743.1:62800064-62802564 GCF_033978785.1 Entelurus aequoreus | reverse complement strand
AGCATTATCACTGGAGGTGAACCAATTAAGCTGAATTTTGGCTGACCTCTCCGCGTATGTGTGCGCCAGTGGGAATGTTAGCTCAATCCTGGCTACTGGTAAACAGATGTGCTTGGTAAATAGATTATCGCTAATGGTTGATAAATGACTCTCTAGGCAAATAGTCCTGCAGTTCGCCCTTATCTCTTCGAAACTCCAATTTCCTCTGCCCGACCACATGATCCCAGCCTGAGACTTTGTAAAGACTTAAAAAATAGAAATATTTAATTGATGTTATAAAATTCAAGGTCATAAGAGTTAAGATGATAATAATTTGACTGCCAAAGTTCAATAATAATGAATGTTTAACACAACCCACATGCCCCTGCAAAAAGATGACTTCCTCCTGGTATTGGCGAACCGAGCATGGAACGCTTCACTGTACACTCGACACAGACGTCATAATGCCATCAAAGCTCACATGTATGCATTCACACACAGCGCCATCATTTGGGAGCCGGGATGAGGCGATAGAAATAATACAAAAATATATTCCTGGCAGCATCGGACAAAGTTTCACTTTTGCATCTCATAGCTGATACTGTAAATGTGGTGCGTTCAAGGACCCCCAAATATCGTTTGGAACAGAGACGTCACTGTTTTTTAAAAACATAAATCATCTAATTACTACCTTACACATGAAGTAAAGGGACACCTTGGCACAGTTATAAACCATACAAAACTTGGCATTGTCTTGCTGAAATAAGCAGGGGCGTCCATGATAACGTTGCTTGGATGGCAACATATGTTGCTCCAAAACCTGTATGTACCTTTCAGCATTAATGGTGCCTTCACAGATGTGTAAGTTACCCATGTCTTGGGCACTAATACACCCCCATACCATCACAGATGCTGGCTTTTTGAACTTTGCGCCTATAACAATCCAGGTGGTTCTTTTCCTCTTTGGTCCGGAGGACACGACGTCCACGATATCCAAAAACACTTTGAAATGTGGACTCGTCAGACCACAGAACACTTTTACACTTTGCATCAGTCCATCTTAGATGAGCTCGGGCCCAGCAAAGCCGGCGGCGTTTCTGGGTGTTGTTGATAAACGGCTTTCGCTTCACATAGTAGGGTTTTAACTTGCACTTACAGATGTAGCGACCGACTGTAGTTACTGACAGTGGTTTTCTGGAGTGTTCCTGAGTCCATGTGGTGGTATCCTTTACACACTGATGTCGGTTTTTGATGCAGTACCGCCTGAGGGATCGAAGGTCACGGGCATTGAATGTTGGTTTTCTGCCTTGCTGCTTACATGCAGTGATTGCTCCAGATTCTTTGAACCTCTGAAATTTGCAAATGTATATTTACATACCTTAATTGATTCCAAACGGAGTCTGTAACACGGCAGTAAAACGGCTGATCAAACAAAACGGAAGTCCTCGTCATTGACCCATTAGCTGCGGAAGCTAGCTCTCCATTCAGCTAAACAGACTCAATAACTCCACGGTGACGTTTTGGGGAATTTACGAAACTGAAACAATACAAACAGATATAACTCGTAAGCGTGTAGGCATATTAGCTAATGCTACCGACGATAGCTTCATTTCAGTATGATAGCACGTACAAAAATGCATGGAAACACTCCTAAATACATCACACATGGGACGGTTTAGTAAGTAATAATTGTTTTAGGTATATTGTAAAACTTACAAGTGAGGGCAAAAACGCTATATATAACTACAAGAGGACACGGCCGTTGTACTTCCGGTTAAAAGCTCTAAATAGAAGGGCACTGCTGCAAAAAGTGGCGCCATAGCACAAACGACAAACACACTGTAGTGGATTGTCCAGAGCAGGGGTCACCAACGCGGTGCCCGCGGGCACCAGGTAGCCCGTAAGGACCAGATGAGTAGCCCACTGGCCTGTTCTAAAAATAGCTCAAATAGCAGCACTTACCAGTGAGCTGCCTCTATTTTTTAAATTGTATTTATTTACTAGCAAGCTTGTCTCGCTTTGCTCGACATTTTTAATTCTAAGAGAGACAAAACTCAAATAGAATTTGAAAATCCAAGAAAATATTTTAAAGACTTGGTCTTCACTAACTGACAAAGAAACAGATAACAGATTTGGTGTCCAGTTCAAAGTGTGACATGATTTATTTAAAAATTTGAGAGTTGACTTTTGTATATTACATGAATTATTATTTGTACAAACATGGTGCAAAGTAATTCATGATTTGTTAAAAAATGTTAGTGGCTAGCTAGTTAAAATGGGATATTGTGATTTCACAAGACTGTCTTAGAAGTGATCATTTGAAAATGTTCAATTTGAAAAATGTGCACTTAGAGAAAATATAAAAATAAAGTGTTGCATATTGATATTTATCTGTTTCTATATATATTTATTGTGAGAAATCATTAAGATGATCAGTGTTTCCACAAAGATAAATATCCTTAATTATTAAAGAGTTAAAGGTAAATTGAGCAAATTGTCTATTTCTGGCAATTTATTTAAG
>NC_084743.1:62715064-62795064 GCF_033978785.1 Entelurus aequoreus | reverse complement strand
CTAACCCTAACCCTATACAGCAGCTTGGAATTTGGGACATGCTCTCCCTGAGAGAGCATGAGGAGGTTGAGGTGGGAGTGGGGGGGTAGGAGGTAGTGAGGGGTGTTATTGTAGCGTCCCGGAAGAGTTAGTGCTGCAAGGGGTTCTGGGTGTTTGTCCTGTTGTGTTACGGTGCGGGTGTTCTCCCGAAATGTGTTTGTCATTCTTGTTTGGCGTGGGTTCACGGTGTGGCGCATATTTGTCACAGTGTTAAAGTTGTTTATTACGTCCACCCTCAGTGTGACCTGTATGGCTGTTGACCAAGTATGCATTGCATTCACTTGTGTGGTGTGAAAAGCCGTAGATATTATGTGACTGGGCCGGCACGCAAAGGCAGTGCCTTTAAGGTTTATTGGCGCTCTGCACTTCTCCCTACGTCCGTGTACACAGCGGCGTTTTAAAAAGTCATAAATTGTACTTTTTGAAACCGATACCGATAATTTCCGATATTACATTTCAAAGCATTTATCGGCCGATAACATCGCAGTCCGATATTATCGGACATCTCTCAAACTAACCATAATAAACAATAATAAAAACAAACATTCACCCGTACAATTTCCACTCTTCGCTGGGATGCCGACCATAATTCCGTTTAGATGAAGATTCAATCACAATTCTCGCCAAGGCTTAAAAAAAAAGTTGCGGCAACTACCGACTTTTTGTGTCTTTTTCGCCCCCCCGGGGATGTCAAAGACTCGGTCAAAGTCGACCAGCCTGTCGGTTGTGTTTGACAGTTGAAATGCCATTGTATGTATAACTATGTAGTGCTCACCAAATGGACCAGTTTACACCACTGCACAAAGAATACTCAGGACCACGTAACTCACCATGGTAAAACTGAAAGCCCGCCTGATATGTTTGGGTTTTTAAATAGATGGTGTCCATCACGCAGCTGTCGTAGTCGACCTCAGTTGTCATATTTTACAAACGATCAAGCTACAAAACCATTTGGGGTCAGTTCTCTCCAGTTTGTGGTTTTGAGCCTTATTGTGTCCGCCTTAACAGTTTTGAGCGGATTATGTCACAAATGTTTACGATTCCATTCACCGGCCAGTTTACTCTCATTTCAGATGTGCATATTCAACCTTCTAAAGGCTCTTCCTGACAGGCAATGTCCTCCAGAAGGTAAATGATGACATAATCTTCTCAGAGTTCCTGTCATGTTGCGAGGCAGCTGGAATGTTAAGCGTGCCTTGCCAAGCTTTTCTGGCTAATGCAATTGCGATGGGCTAGGCAGAATCATTTAGAGCGTGATTAGTGATTAGAATGGACCATTTTCATTGCTGCGGTGTTATCAGAACTGGACAAAAAAGTGCCTTTTTTTTTAGTTTAACAATAAAAAAAAGTATTATTGTAGTATTTTTTAGTATAGCTTATTCAATTAGTCACTGTATACGTTGTAGGTTTAGAGCAGGTTTATTTTTATTTTTTTTATTTTTTTTTAGAACAATAACAACAACAGAACAGCATCAGCGAAAAGGATATGTACAGATATGATTAGGGATGTCCGATAATGGCTTTTTTGCCAATATCCGATATTCCGATATTGTCCAACTCTTAATTACCGATACCGATATCAACCGATACCGATACATACAGTTGTGGAATTAACACATTATTATGCCTAATTTAGACAACCAGGTAAGGTGAAGATAAGGTCTTTTTATTTTTTTAAATTATAAAACAAGATAAATACATTTAAAAAAATTTTTGAATGAAAAAGAAAGTAAAACAATATAAAAACAGTTACATAGAAACTAGTAATGAATGAAAATGAGTAAAATTAACTGTTAAAGGTTAGTACAATTAGTGGACCAGCAGCACGCACAATCATGTGTGCTTACGGGACTGTATCCCTTGCAGACTGTATTGCTATATATTGATATATAATGTAGGAACCAGAAATATTAATAACAGAAAGAAACAACCCTTTTGTGCGAATGAGTGTGAATGATTGTAAAAAAAACAAAAAAAAAAAAAAAAAAAAAAAAAACCATACCGATAATTTCCAAAATTACATTTTAAAGCATTTATCGGCCGATATTATCGGACATCTCTAAATATGATGGTAAAAGTGATAGCAAAGAAGCAGTTAGTGAAATAAATATTAATAACACAGAAATTACACTGAACAATATTACACTACAAATGGAGCAATACAAATACCAATAAAAATAGCACTATTGGTAATGAATAATAACAATAATTACCTCTGTTATCAACAATACAATTGTTTCAAATGCAACAATACATATATGTAATGATAACTTGACGGTCAAAATAAAGCAGATAAATGGAGGGGAAGAAGGAGAAGTGAACTGTATTAACCTTGTAGATTGTTATAGTAACAATAGGTTAAGCTTTGTCAGTGTGTCATGGTGTTACCCCAGTTTTCCTCGGGCAACAACGTTAAAATATGTTGAAACGTGATTATATGCATGAGTGTATGTATGTCTATTTACTTGTATATGTACAGTATGTGTAGATGTATGTTTGTACAGTATATGTACATATTGTAGGTTTTGGCCCGCGAGATGTCATGAGTTTAATAAGGAATCTGGCTTGCGGCATGTTTTCAAATGAAGTATAAATATCTAGCACACGTGTTGCTGCAACTTGTAGACGACGTGAGTGATTCAGGTCAATGACATGATCTGTGTTTGAGGTGCAGCAGCTGCAGGCGTTTGCACGCCATGCACATAAACGGTACAGTAGTAATAATAACCGCTGTAAAAACCCCAGATGGTTAGTTTTACCGTACTAAATTAAAGTGAGTGAAAAAAACGTGATTTGTAACCACACGTGGATAAAATTATGGAGCGACTTGCATTAGCGTGCTTGCTAGCTTAAATGCCAACACGAAAACGAGAGACATTAACATATTTCCCCATTAAAAAATGTCATACTCCAATCTAAATGTGTATAAACAACTCACTGTCTAAACAACTAAGATACAGTATTCGGTCCGTATTTTCCGGACTATAAAGCGCACCTGGTATATTAGCCACACCCACTAAATTTCAGGGTAAAAAAATATTTTTCGACTGATTACATTTGAATAGCACATACAATTGTTCATGAAAACACTCTTACAAGCATCACACATGGGACAGATTAGTAAGTATAAACAGTTTTAGTCATTCTGTAAGTATGTGTAGAACCGCTATGGAAAGCCGCTTTCTGACAGTCGCTTTATGATGCGCTCTTTTGTGGGCGGTCTTATTATTATTTATTATTTACTGACCTTCAGCACTTTCGGCAGCGTCTTCTCTCCGTCATCTTTGTTGTAGCGGTGTAGCGTGCAAGGACGGGGGTGGAAGAAGTGTCAAAAGATGGAGCTAACTGTTTTAATGACATTCAGACTTTACTTCAATCGATAACTTAGCGGCTAAGTTAACAACACCGGAAATGTGTCCCGTGGAAAACCATCTGACCAGAATTCTAATAACTAAAGTTCCTTGGGTAAATAATGTAAACTCACTACACCGGTATGTTTTAGCGCTTTCATGGCGGGTTTACTGACAGATATAAGTAAGAACTTTACACTACTTTATATTAGAAATGGCAACAGGATGAATGTCCCATAACAAGAAGATAGAGAAAAAGAAGAAGCTTATCGACTTTGGTGTTGTCACGGTCCACACGCGCAATTTTTCAGGATTTATGCAGATCCCAAATACAGATCAGCAGGTACCAGAAGGAAAGAAAAGTTGCTTTTGCATAATCTTGCGAAACAAAACGCCAGACAATATGTCTTACCTTATACACACACACCATAATAATACTCATATGTTGAAGCACATCAAACGGTGCAGCCTGCACATATCTCTTATGTTTGACTGCCATCTACTTGTCACATTTATCATCACACCATGTACCAAATACAATTCCTTCGAGGTGGGTAATTACAACCAAACGTATTCTTTATAAGGCGCACTGTCGAGTTTTGAGAAAACTAAATAATTTTAAGTGTGCCTTATAGTCCGTAAAATACGGTAATTGCATTTGAAAGGGTATACTTGCATTGTTATTATGTAATATCATTAAATCTGTGGTCAATGTTGGTCTCAAATTAATGTCAACGATTATATGCCATTTATCGGCAATAATCTGGAGGTCAATACATTGTCAAGAAAAATTTGTTGAAATAATGAAATATTATATTATCATTCCTCTTTACTTTCTTCAAATGCAGGGGCACCAAAGTCAAAGTAGTTTTGTCAGGAGAATTCCCTTCTACTTCTTATCTAAACGTGTCCCAGTGCATCAGCTTAGGAAAACCTAAAGCTGGGCAGCAAATTGTTTGCTCATCAAGTTGGTGAACTTCACAAACTACAAGGACTCTCGCCTGAGTCATTATTGAAAGGTAAAATGAAAAAAAAAAAAAAAGGTAATTGTCATGGAGACTGTGCCCCGTGTCGGGAATCGCACTATTTTTTTCTTCTTCTTCTAAGTTTCTAAAGTATAGCTCCCGGAAAGAAAAAGTTGCAGTCCTTGAGATCAGAAAGTACACTGAGGGATGTACAGGGCCCACGGACCATTAAATACGATGGTATTATATACAGAACCAAGGCTACTTTAAAGACCGGCTTTTTGCACAAATGGAATGTCAGTTCAAGGAAGCCTAAGGCTGGGGAAAAAAAAATGTGGTTGAATTCATGAGACCTTGTTAGAGTCCACCCTCCGGGGCTGGCCCCTCTTTCTGACACAAATCGCTTAAGATGGAGAGTCTAACAAAACGGGAACCATGGAGAAGTAGGAGATTAATACAAAATGAGGTGCGGCAAAGCAGGGTTCGATTGAAGCGACTATGTCAGAAAAAGTGACAATTTTGTACAGAAGAAATTGCAAGTAGATGCCGGTAAAAAGTACTGTCTTGAATTAATCCAAATGGGATGCGATAAGGTGGCGACTTGTCCAGGGTGTACCCCGCCTTCCGCCCGAGGGTAGCTGGGGGTGTATATTGTAGCGTCCCGGAAGAGTTAGTGCTGCAAGTGGTTCTGGGTATTTGTTCTGTTGTGTTTATGTTGTGTTACGGTGCGGATGTTCTCCCGAAATGAACAAGACATTGTTGTATCCTTTTTGGGTGGTCCCAAGCCTAACATAGCACCCTCTCCATTTTGTCAGAGTTCCAACAATGAGGACGAAGATGAAGACGCGTTGTATAGTTCACATGCACTTTCCTGTCAGATCAAACATAGTAAATATGTAGAGATGACACAGACACATCTTTCGAAGACCTGTCAAATTAAATCAAGTAAATATAAATCATATCTTATCAAATCATACCTAGTGGTTAGAGCAGGGGTCCCCAAACTTTTTGACTCGGGGGTCGCATTGGGTTAAAACAATTTGGCCGGGGGCCGGGCTGTATGTATATATTATATATATATATATATATATATATATATATATATATATATATATATATATATATATATATATATATATATATATATATATATATATATTACATATACTGTATATATATATATTAGATATATATATATATATATATATATATATATATATATATATATATATATATATATATATATATATATATACAAACTGTATATTAGATGTATATATATATATATATATATTTATATATATATATATATATATATATATATATATATATATATATTATATATATATATACATATATATATATATATATATATATATATATATATATATATATATATATATATATATATATATATATATATATATATATATATATATATATATATACATATATATATATATATATATATATATATATATATATATATATATATATATATATATATATATATATATATATATATATATATATATATATATATACCATTCAAAAGTTTGGGGTCACATTGAAATGTCCTTATTTTTGAAGGAAAAGCACTGTACTTTTCAATGAAGACAACTTTAAACTAGTCTTAACTTTAAAGAAATACACTCTATACATTGCTAAAGTGGTAAATGACTATTCTAGCTGCAAATGTCTGGTTTTTGGTGCAATATCTACATAGGTGTATAGAGGCCCATTTCCAGCAACTATCACTCCAGTGTTCTAATGGTACAATGTGTTTGCTCATTGGCTCAGAAGGCTAATTGATGATTAGAAAACCCTTGTGCAATCATGTTCACACATCTGAAAACAGTTTAACTCGTTACAGAAGCTACAAAATTGACCTTCCTTTGAGCAGATTGAGTTTCTGGAGCATCACATTTGTTGGGTCAATCAAACGCTCAACATGGCCAGAAAAAGAGAACTTTCATCTGAAACTCGACAGTCTATTCTTGTTCTTAGAAATGAAGGCTATTCCACAAAATTGTTTGGGTGACCCCAAAATTTTGTACGGTAGTGTATATATATATATATTAGATATATATAGCGCAGTTTCCGCGAGCGCGATGATGTCACGTTATCGATGGGAAAATGCATTTTTAGACAATATGATTTGCCTGAGCGGCTAGGAGACACCGTGAGTAGCAAGCGGTACAAAGTAGATAAGAAAAATAATTTTAAAAAATATATATATATTTTTTTTTTTTTAAATTTATTTTATTATTTTATTTTTTTATACTTGGGACTTCCTGTGGGCTTGATTTTGGACGCTGGCGTAGTTTGGGGACCCCTGGGTTAGAGTGTCCGCCCTGAGATCGGTAGGTCGTGAGTTCAAACCAAAGACCATAAAAATGGGACCCATTACCTCCCTGTTTGGCACTAAGCATCAAGGGTTGGAATTGGGGGTTAAATCGCCAAAAATGATTCCCGGGCGTGGCCACCGCTGCTGCCCACTGCTCCTTTCACCTCCCAGGGGGTTATCAAGGGTGATGGGTCAAATGCAGAGAAATAATTTCGCCACACCTATTTTGTGTGTGACAATCATTGGTACTTTAACTTATGTGCCAGAAGGCGGGATATAAACACCGGAAGCCAGGGGGTGGGGCTTAGAGGTCATAAATCATTTTTGATTGATGGGTTTTTGACAGTTTGATACAAAGTAGGTCCTTGTCAGCAAGGAATCATGCAGAGACAGAGTTAAATTTTGCTCAATTGAGGAAAGACGTTATTTGGGCTGTACTCTAGTTACAGATCCAAACTTCGCTCTAAAGTCTAGCCCACGTGCTTCCTCTGTTTATTTGGGAGGTCCCTGGTTACATCTCTGAAGCTGTCGCTGAGGGAATGGGGTTAATCTCGACAGCTCCAGTTAGACACAATATGTGATTGTACAAGAAATGCAAATGTGTTGACACTGGTGATATCGCCTTGTCTCTGCTCTGTCTGCGTCACGGTCCTCATATCACTTTCACAGTCTTTATCGCTGCTCAAAGGTTCTTCAACCTCGTCTTCAGCCTCACTATCTGATAGTGGAGCTAAGAGGTTGTCTACTTGTGCTACGGATGGTGGAGGTTTAAGAGTGCGAGAACACCCGAGGGATGGGCCATATGTTGAGCATCTATCTAAGCACTTGGTTCACAGCTACAGGAACATGGAAGAGTTGATAGCTGTTTTTTTTTGATTGATTGAGACTTTTATTAGTAGGTTGCACAGTGAAGTACATATTCCGTACAATTGACCACTAAATGGTAACACCCGAATAAGTTTTTCAACTTGTTTAAGTCGGGGTCCACTTAAATTGATTCATGATACAGATATATACTATCAGATATACTATCATCATAATACAGTCATCACACAAGATAATCACATTTAATTATTTACATTATTTACAATCAGGGGTGTGGAGGGGGGGGGGGGGGGTATGGACATCAAGTAGTGGACATAGAGAGAGAGAGAGAGAGAGAGAGAGAGAGAGAGAGAGAGAGAGATCAGAAGGCATAAGAAAAAGAAAAAGTATCTGCATTTGATTGTTTACATTTGATTATTAGCAATCCGGGGAGGGTGTTAGTTTAGGGTTGTAGCTGCCTGGAGGTGAACTTTTAATTGCGGTTTTGAAGGAGGATAGAGATGCCCTTTCTTTTATACCTGTTGGGAGCGCATTCCACATTGATGTGGCATAGAAAGAGAATGAGTTAAGACCTTTGTTAGTTCGGAATCTGGGTTTAACGTGGTTAGTGGAGCACCCCCTGGTGTTGTGGTTATGGCGGTCATTTACGTTAAGGAAGTAGTTTGACATGTACTTCGGTATCAGGAAGGTGTAGCGGATTTTATAGACTAGGCTCAGTGCAAGTTGTTTAACTCTGTCCTCCACCTTGAGCCAGCCCACTTTAGAGAAGTGGGTAGGAGTGAGGTGGGATCTGGGGTGGAGGTCTAGAAGTAACCTGACTAGCTTGTTCTGGGATGTTTGGAGTTTATATTTGAGGGTTTTGGAGTTGCTAGGGTACCAGGAGGTGCATGCATAATCGAAAAAGGGTTGAACGAGAGTTCCCGCCAGAATCCTTAAGGTGCTTTTGTTGACCAGAGAGGAAATTCTGTAGAGAAATCTCGTTCGTTGGTTAACCTTTTTGATTACCTTGTTGGGAATGCCAAACGTATCACGGTGTTCGGCCTTAGCAGTCAGCAGGCCGTTCCTGGACACAGACACTGATATGACACTGGCTTGCAATCTTTTGGATTGCCAGCTTTGCACAGACAAAGAAAAATACCACTTCAGCATAATTGACAATAATTATAGCAACGGCCCTTAAGCATAAAAGTTGTGTGATAATATATACATAATTATTCTAACAGTCCTATAATCTCTCTGATGTTGTCATTGTTCGCGTTTTACTTTCATGGTTTCTGGCTCTGCCTCATCTGCACGTCCCTACTTTGGACGAAACCTACTTAAGGTCTGTTCAAATTGGATTTGCCCCTTTTCTAAAAAGTGCCCCCCACCTGCTAGACATCGCACCTGCCTGAGCTCCTGCTGTTACACTCCTTTTACGCTCTCAGTGTGATTAGCCATCACTGCCAATCACACATATACTGTCAGCACTCATCATTGGTTGTGCATCAATTACGATTATTTTCATTGTCATGGTGGAAACTACTTGCTGAGTTAGGAGCTCCCCAAGCTTGTATTAAAATGACAAGTGCGTAACAGGTACGTATGAATTATAGACAAATCATGAATATGTAGTCTATATCTGTCTGGCCTTGTTTGTGTGTGGCGTACGCATGCTCCTCCGTGGAATAAGTTTCATCATCGCCTCATTATCCTTGTTCTGTTCTCCTGGTTCCATAAACAAGTGTGTGATGCTTACGAGACGCACAAACTTTAATTCCTCTCTCTTGAACTGGTCGGTGGCCCAAAAGGCCCCGTGCAATTATTGATGAGGTTCATTTATCAATAATTCAGCCATACGTCTGATTAGCCAATGGGATTGATGATGAGGCTCTGCGCCGAATCCTCACACGTACGCCTCAACCCTTGACTCAGCCCCAGGCCTGCCATCTCCCTCCATGTGTTTATTATTTTGTCGTCTGTCTCCTTCTGTCTATTCTGTCTCTTCACTTTTGTACTTCTTACGCCTGCAGACCTCATTTTTTTTAATCCATGCATTTTCTTTGTTCTTTGAAAGACAATACTTAAACCAACAGGTGGCAAATGTCACAGTGAGTATGTGTCCATGCACTAAATTCGTCCGATTTCTCAAATAGTTCGGCTCTAAACCTACTCAGTATGCTAAGAGTGTCCGCCCTGAGATCGGTAGGTTGTGAGTTCAAACCGAGTCATACCAAAGACTATAAAAATGGGACCCATTACCTCCCTGCTTGCATCAAGGGTTGGAATTGGGGTTTTGTGGAGGGGGGGCGTGGCCTGCGGGCCTGCAGCGGAACGGGGTGTGCCAGGACCGGCCTCGAAGTCAGCGACAGGTGCGTAGATGGCCCAGGTGGACCTTGTCATTTAATCACCTGTCGCCCTGTATAAGCAGCAGCCGGGAGGAGAGAGGTTGTTGGAGCTGGCGTGACACGGACGAAGAGACACTTGCTGGAAAGCAAGCGGTGGTAATATTGAAAAAACTCTATTGTAACCCTGATGTGGGCTCTCATGGCGATGCTTGGTGGTCTGGAGGACCCACGGGAGGGCAACCTCCACAGGGTTAAATCACCAAAATGATTCCTGGGCGTGGCCACCGCTGCTGCTCGCTGCTCCCCTCACCTCCCAGGGGTTGGAACAAGGGGATGGGTCGAATGCAGAGGACACATTTCACCACCCCTAGTGTGACAATCATTAGTACTTTAACTTTAACTTTAAAGAAGCATCCTACAACCCATGGAAAAACCTTAATCTGATGGTGTTCGGTTTTTGAAAAGTCGTGCTAACTGTCAGGTTCAAACACTGATGACATCTAATAAACAAGACAAGAAGCAAAGAATCAAACAGAGACAGAAATCAATTTGGCTCAGTGAGGAGAAACGTATACATCTGTACCCTTGTACAGTGTCATTACGCTCTGACGAAAAAAGTTTCACGTCTCCTCTTTTATTTGGATATTCCCTGTTTACATAACAACAGCCGTTTCTAAAAGAATGGGGGTATGTAAACAGCCATTGTTTTCGGTCACATTAACACAAAAGAAAAAGATGCCTCGGGCTTGGGCTGGTCCTGGATCGAGCTTGGGAAAGTCTTGGATCACAATAGATAACCCCTCTCCCGTCTCCTCCTAGCGTACACAATGGAATTTTCCAAGCCTTTGGCTTGGTGCAACAAAGACAGCTTTCATCTGTTCACTGGGAACTTAGAGAACGGAAAGTTTTTTGATAATTTATATACAATTTTTCTTACACTAACACACCTGGATTATGCGATTAGAAACCAGATCTGAGTGGCCGTCAACGTGGGTGTGTACCGCTACACGCGCATGTTCCAGTCTCAGCGTGCAGGACTAGTGTTGTACGGTATACCAGTGCTAATTAAGCACCGCGGTACTAACATATTAAAATCGGTTCTTAAAAATACCACTTTTTTTTCGGACATAACGGCATGTCGTCGTCACATCGTGATATTGCCGGTAAAAGGAGCAGACACGCATATTAGGAAACGCAAACGCACGGAGCACTTACAAGGAGAAACAGTGTCGATTTCGAAAAGGGCGAATGGACGCATTTTTGCTTGAAAACAAACGATAAAGTTGAAGCCATAAACACTGAAGCACCGTTCACAAGAGATGTTTGGTTCTTGCTCTGGTTAGGCGTTAGCTAGCTAGCGGCTAACGTACTTTTAAATCACTAATCAACGCCGCCATGGCGACATATAAACTATGTTTCTTACAAGTATCATCCCTGCAGGACGAGGAATAGCTGAACATGCTTAACCACACACCGTAGGAGTATACAATAGCTAAGCGCTAACAGCAAGCTAGCGCGCATCAATGTAAACAAATGCCATAGGTGGGTTCACACAGACATCATCACTAAATCTTGTGTCTTTTTTTATTGTTTATAAACCCATGAAATGTGTCCCTGGACACAGGAGAACGTTAATTACGGCCAATGTATGAATACATACATACATACATATACAATACATAAATACTCTCACACTATTAACTAGATCCACTCGACGTCCTTTGTACTGGTCGACCAGGGGGTCCCGTGGGGTCCCCACATCTGCGGTCCCCTCCAAGGTTTCTCATTGAGTTATTTCTTGCCCTGATGTGGGATCTGAGCCGAGGATTGTCGTTGTGGCTTGTGCAGCCCTTTGAGACACTCATGATTAAGAGCGGTATAAATAAACTTTGACTGATTGATTGAAATAATCCTTTAGCACTTGATATTGGATTGATAGCAACCTTTGTATTATCATCCAATATCGATAGTCCTAATCGGTGCCAGTATTCATCAGTACTCTTGGGGACGGTGTGGCGTGGTTGGGAGAGTGGCCGTGCCAGCAACCTGAGGGTTCCTGGTTCAATCCACAGCTTCTACCAACCTAGTCACGTCCGTTGTGTTCTTGAGTAAGACAGTTAACCCTTGCTCCTGATGGGTCGTTCTTAGGGCCTTGCATGGCAGCTCCCGCCATCAGTGTGTGAATGTGTGTGTGAATGGGTGAATGTAGAAATAGTGTCAAAGCGCTTTGAGTACCTTGAAGGTAGAAAAGCGCTACACAAGTATAACCCGTTTATTGGTACTATATGCAATTGGCCCTGGCTGTCCAGGCTTCATGGAGGTGAGTGTTTGTCAAGTACGTATTATTTCCCTTGGTCATCTGAATCACATTACGCCAACTACCGCGACTTTACGCATTTAGATTCTGTTTTCAGCGAACATTGATTCCGCCCACGATTCCAACGAACGCATAAACCTATGATTCCGTTTACCTCCGAGTACCTTGTAACCGGAAATGGGGCAGTAAAAGGTCTACTCAGATTGGCTGTTCCGCCGTGTATTTGTTCATGGTTTGAATGTGACAGCCCGCAGATTTGAAAATTACGACCATACAGATAGCCGTATGATTAGTCCAGAATTTTAACGGTTCTCTAGATACCGGGACCAAAAAAATACTGGTACTCTGTATACATCTTCAGAGTCATTTATGACTTGGTATTAAGCATATGCTAACTGTTAGCATGCTGACATTTTCAGCCAATTGTTCAGCCGTACACCTCAGAGTCATATATCTCTGTATAACCCTGTGTACCTGTTGGCATTAACGTCTAGGCGTGTGGATCGGTGCCCGGTCGATTCCTGGCTGGAGCCCTTCCTTCGGTCTTGGTGTGCATTTGAGTTGTTGTGCAAAACCATCGTGTTGGCCTCCATCGCTGTTTACAACACAAAGACTCGCAGCAGCAGAGAAAGGAAAATAAGTCTTGCCAGGAACGAGCCAAAGTGTTAATTACTTATCGATTCAATTTGGCAGATATAGAAGGCAGAGGGCAGCTCTGTGCATTTAAAAAAGAAAAAAAGAGGATAGAAAATCAAGTGTTCAAAAGTCCCCCAGTCTCTCATCTGTGGTTGACTAAATGTTTACGAGCAATTCTCTAAACCACGCTTGGCTGCACTGCCCAGCAACTCCTTATCACTGTCCAGCTTTGCCAGCTCCTCTCTTCTCTCTGATTTTTACTCCTGTTCCACGTTGTCTACTTTCATCCGCACATCTACAACTCAACTACGTCCTCCGTGTTTCTCTTTGCTCAGATTTGTTGTTTGTAGATGTCAAATCAGGGCTTTCAGCATTATTTTGGCATTATTTTCAACCAAACTCTCTCATCTGAGCAGCACATTAAGAATGTTACCAAAACAACAGCACAAGACGTTGATACAACGTTGATTATGCATACATGTCCTTTAAAACTGCCTTTGAAACAACGCTGCAAAAATAGTTGTATTTGTAAATATAGACATTGTTGATGTCTAACGTTGGATCTACGTTGTTGGCAGTGTTGGGTTAGTTACTGAAAACCAGTAACTAGTTACAATTACTAGTTACTTAATTTCAAAAGTAACTCAGTTACTAACTCAGTTACTTACATCAAAAAGTAATGCGTTACTGTGAAAAGTAACTATTTAGTTACTTCTTTTTTTCTTCTTTTTTTTTTAAAGCTCCCATTAATGCCCTTTTAGCCTTCATTTCAGTACTGTTATTGCACTGGAGAATAATACAATCTGTTGATCAACTTGACATGCATTTTTATTTTCATTTTAACATAATTAATGAAAAACAGTGCAACATAAAAAGGCATTTCTCCTTTCTTTAAACTTGGACCAATGACCATTAATAAAAAACAAGTTAAAGTGCAACATAAGAAGGCACATCATCTTCCTTGAAACATAGATAGTGAAATAAAGCCTGACATCTGGAGTGATGCTGCTGTCTTCCACACTTGGAGCCATGGATTGTAGAATCCTTGTTTTCAGTGGCAGGATCATTGACACAGATGGTGAAGTTTCAGTGCTCAGTAGAGATGTAACACTTTTGAGGGGTTGAAGCACCTGGAGGACCTCCTCTGCCACTCTCACATCATCACCAGACAGGTTGATGATGTCTTTGACATTTGCCTTCAGGGTGTTGTGGGTCAATGCAGAGTATATAGCTGCCTGCTACTGCAACATATCATAAGTGGAGTTCCACTTCGTTGGGACATCATGTATGAGTTTTATGAGTAGGCAGCTTTAGCATTTCTTGCTTTGTCTTAAGCACATGAGCAGCTGTTGTGCTAGGAAACCTCCTTCCTGATCCATCCTATTGACTGAGATTCCCTTCTGTGATGCCAAATTCACTACATGTGCAAAGCACCTACCTGTGGTCCCAGTCCTGCCTCATTCACTGCAATTATTTGATTTTTGGCATTACCACTTGTGACTGGGATATCTTTATCTTCCATTCCTCCACTGCTTGTGTCAGTACCTGCGCAAGGTCACCCTCGTAGAGGGGGCGTGTCTTCTCATCTGCCAGTCTGCTGTGATAAAGTGAGCGCTTATCGTCACATAGCTTCCCTGGGCGTGCACCTGTCTGTCGTGAGCGCAACAGGTGATGCTCGGGATAGTTCATCCACAACTTTTTTCTTCTCCTGCTCATAAAGATCTGGCACAATCTTATCGCTGAAGTGTGTGCGCGACGGGATGTCGTAACGTGGCTCAAGCACGTTCAGCACGTGTTTAAAAGCCTCGTTTTGCACAACGGAGTCTGCGCCTATAAACACACCGATTAAATTGCGCGGGGCGTTCAAGCTCCTCCGTTACTCCGCTCGCCATGACCACGCTGTGTGTGGACTGAACGTGCATGCGAACAGCCTTTTTGTTTTGTTTTATATATCAAACCGCGATCACGTGTGTGCCTCCCCTTCCCACACCCAGACACACACACACGCCTCTTTTCTTCTCTCTGTCTTGTGACAGAGGACGATTTAGAAGAACGACACCGCAGCGCATCTGTTTCTAGCCGATACTACATAAAAAATAACGTAAAATAACGCAGTAACGCATCATGTAGTAACGGTAACTGGGTTACTGAATATAAAAAAATAACGCGTTAGATTACTAGTTACCGCCGAACAGTCCCAACACTGGTTGTTGGTAGGGAAATGACCAACATTCAATGGTCAAATCAGCGTCATATCCTGACATTGATTAAACGTCGTGAAAAAGCATGTTGTTTCAACCTTGTATTTGTGTAGTAGGATATTGGTTAGGAAAATGACCACATTTCCAATGGTCAAATCAGCGTCACATCCTGACATTGATTGAACGTCGTCAAAAAGCATGTTGTTTCAATGTTGTATTTGTGTAGTAGAATGTTGGTTGGGAAATGACCAAAATGCAATGGTCAAATCAGCGTCACATCCTGACATTGATTAAACATCGTTAAAAAGCATGTTGTTTCAACGTTGTATTTGTGTTGTAGAATATTGGTTAGGAAACCGACCAAATTTCAATGGGCAAATCAGCGTCACATCCTGATATTGATTAAATGTTGGCAAAAAGCATGTTGTTTCAACGTTGTATTTGTGTAGTAGAATGTTGGTTGGGAAATTACCAAAATTCAATGGTCAAATCAGCGTCACATCCTGAGTTTGATTAAACATCGTCAAAAAGCATGTTGTTTCAACGTTGTATTTGTGTTGTAGAATATTGGTTAGGAAAATGACCAAATTTCAATGGTCAAATCAGCGTCATATCCTGACATTGATTAAACATCGTTAAAAAGCATGTTGTTTCAACGTTGTATTTGTGTTGTAGAATATTGGTTAGGAAACCGACCAAATTTCAATGGGCAAATCAGCGTCACATCCTGATATTGATTAAATGTTGTCAAAAAGCATGTTGTTTCAACGTTGTATTTGTGTAGTAGAATGTTGGTTGGGAAATTAACAAAATTCAATGGTCAAATCAGCGTCACATCCTGAGTTTGATTAAACATCGTCAAAAAGCATGTTGTTTCAACGTTGTATTTGTGTTGTAGAATATTGGTTAGGAAAATGACCAAATTCCAATGGTCAAATCAGCGTCACATCCTGACATTGATGTCAAAAAGCATGTTGTTTCAACGTTGTGTTTGTGTTGTAGAATATTGGTTAGAAAAATTACCAAATTTCAATGGTCAAAACAGCGTCACATGCTGACATTGATTAAAAGTCGTCCAAAAGCATGTTGTTTCAACGTTGTATTTGTGCTGTAGAATATTGGTTGGAAAATGAGCAAAATTCAATGGTCAAATCAACGTCAGAACCCAACATTGATTAAACATTGTCAAAAAGCATGTTGTTCCAACGTTAGGTTTGATTTGCTCAACGCCAGGACCTAATTTAACAAGTTTTTAATGTTGTTTCAATGTCTTGTGCCTGCTGGTAGTCCTTCTTTTATCTTAGTAATATTGCGAAATATTCATGCATTTGTTATGACTCGCCTTGATTAATGTAAGGTATTATTTTCGAGTCTCCCTTTGTCCAGCATTAAAAGATGGCTGCTCGATTTTAAACTAGGACAAGAACGTTAGATCATAATACACCTATACTGGCCCACCTGCACTGGCTCCTGGTACACGTAAAACCTTAAGGTTATGTTACTTCCGTACAAAATACTAGGCGGTCCAGCACCATCTTATCTTGCTGAAGGTTGCACCCTTTGTTCCGTTCATAAACCTAAGTTCCAAGAACGCTGGCGTATTACTGATTCCCAGAGCTCTAAAAAGTCTACAGGCTCTAAAGCGTTTTCTATTCGGGCTCCAGTACTCTGGAATGCCCTACCCGCATCAGTCAGAGATGCTACCTCAGTAGAAGCATTCAACTCCCACCTAAAACTAATTTACAGTATATACGCCACCTTTAAAATATACCCCTGTTAGACCAGTTGACCTGCCACTTCTCTTTTTTGCTCTGTACGCCCTTTCCTGCATGGAGAGGATACCAGGTGACCAGGGATAATTTCTGGAGAGGTACCCACCTGGAAGAGGCACTACCACACCCAGGCAGTGACTACCAGACCCATGTGTTTATAAATGTATAAACACATGTAAACTAAGAAGTCAATTATTTACTACATAACACAGAAGGCTTAGTTTCTGCGATGTCCCCTGCTGTGATATTTGAATGTTTTATTAATGTTTTGAATAAAACAAATAGCTTACGTAGTAGTAACCGAGAATAGAAGTATACAAGTTAACGAGGGAGAGATTTTAAAAAAATATCGTCACAGTATTATAGACACAACTTTAACCACTTTTACTCATCTGTCATTGCAATGAAGGACACACGGGGGCGCCACTGACTCGCATTGCGTAATCCATCCATCCATCCATCCATTTTCTACCGCTTGTCCCTTTCGGCATACTTGCCAACCCTCCCGTTTTTAGCGGGAGACTCCCGGTATTCAGCGCCTCTCCCGATAACCTCCCGGCAGAAATTTTCTCCCGACAAACTCCCGGTATTCAGCCGGAGCTGGAGGCCACGCCCCCTCCAGCTCAATGCGGACCTGAGTGGGGACAGCCTGTTCTCACGTCCGCTTTCCCACAATATAAACAGCTTGCCTCTCCAATGACGTCATAACATCTACGGCTTTTAGAGAGTAGAGTGCACAACTGCGCACACAACAAAGAGACGAAGCAGAAGAACGAGGAAGTTACAGACATGGCGACGCCGTCGACGAGCAAGATGAAGAAATACGCTTGCAAGTTCCAAAACGAATGGAAACAAGAATTTAAGTTCATCCAGGACAGTTCGAAGGGGAAGGGGTATGTAATTATGTTGCCTGTACATTTTGTAAAACAGACTTCTCCATTGAACACGGTGGCCGAGTCATGAACGGAGGAGAAGTTAAACAGGACAATACTGCCATCTACTGGATAGCCCCCGGCTGGAGTCTTATTTCTTAAATGTAGAATTCTTTAAACAAGGCTTAACTTAAATCTATAACTGCGGCCTAGCAAAAAGTAAACTATTAAATTGTCAACATTGTAAAATTATATATTTGATGTAAATAAAGTAGTAGAAAAAATGTATTTCTTTGCCATTCAAGGCTGCTGAGCACATTCTTCAGGTTTCGGTACGGATCCGTACAGTTTAAAAATAAATATTGTATTTTCCAATAACCTTTGTTTTGTTTTGTGATTTGTATGTAATAATAATAATAATAATAATAATAGATTTTATTTGTAAAAAGCACTTTACATTGAGTAAACAACCTCAAAGTGCTGAAGTGTATTAAAAAATATACAAAATAAAAAAATAAAGATAATAAAAAATAAATAAAAATAAAAACTAGAACAGCCAAATAGCTAGAACCAGTATGCATATATCTAGAAAAAATGTTGTTTTTTAAATAAGGGTTTTTAAGCCTTTTTTTAAATAATCTACAGTCTATGGTGCCCTCAGGTGGTCAGGGAGAGCGTTCCACAGACTGGGAGCGGCGGAGCAGAAAGCCCGGTCTCCCATTGTTCGTAGCTTTGTCCTCGGAGGTTGGAGGAAGTTAGCCTGTCCGGAGCGGAGGTGTCGTGTGGAGGATTTGGGGGTGAGTAGTTCTTTGAGGTAGAGGGGGGCATTTCCATGGAGGCACTGGTGGGTTAGTAGGGAGACTTTGTATTCAATCCTGAGTGGAACAGGAAGCCAGTGAAGGGATTTGAGAATTGGTGTGATATGGTCATATTTCCGCACTCTCATCAGGATCCTAGCAGCACTATTCTGTATGTATTGCAGCTTCTGGATGTAATATTTATATTATATATTTATATATATATTACAAAAAAACATAGTGACAGTGACAGCGTGCCCGAATATAATTACCATAAAACAAGTTGACAGGAAGTGACATCATCTTCATGCATGCGTGGACCGACCGGGTAGTCACACACGCCACCGCTCTCCTGTGTGCTCCATTGCAGCGGCTGTACGGAAACTATGTCCGTGTATAGAAGGTTCCGGGCACTCCATGGATTCTGGATTTTATCAGGTTTTTTTTTTGTTAATCGTACTCATTAAACAATTAATCAAAGCAACTCATGGGCAAATCGGAATTGGCAGCATAAAACCCTGATCAGGAAATTTCCATTTAGAGCAGGGATGTCCAAACTTTTTGACTTGGGCTAAAAACACATGGGCTAAAAAAAAATTTGGCCGAGGGGCCAAAGTCGACTGCATGTAAAGTAACAATTTATATACGCACACACACACACACACACACATATATATATATATATATATATATATATATATATATATATATATATATATATATATATATATATATATATATATATATATATATATATATATATATATCTTAATTAGATTATCAAAAAAAATAGTGCTCGATACCGTGGTAGAGCGTAATATGTATGTGTGGGAAAAAATCACAAGACTATTTCATCTCTACAGGCCTGTTTCATGAGGGTTTCCTCAATTATCAGGAGATTTTTCTCCTGATTGATTTTTTTCCCACACATACATATATATATATATATATATATATATATATATATATATATATATATATATATATATATATATATATATATATATATATATATATATATATATATATATATATATATATATATATATATATATATATATGTATATATATGTGTATATATATATATATATATATATATATATATATATATATATATATATATATATATATATATATATATATATATATATATATATATATATGTTTTTATTGTTTTTATTTTTTATTTTTTTATTTTTTTATTTTTTTTTGTGTGTATATACAGTATATATATATATATATACACAACAACAACAAAATAAATATATATATATATATGTGTGTGTACATATTTATGTATATATACCTGTTATATTACTATAATAGATTTATAATTAATATAGTTGGAATATTTGAAATTTTGACTCCTACCTTAAAGTTTAGTAATCAATTGGAAATATGTAGCAGCTAAAATGCGCCAAACATGGACAAGTGTGGAGAGTGTTTTTCATTTTTCCCATCATGCATTGCAGGAGATTTAAATGGGTTTAATTGTTAATGATGTGTTGTGATTTTAAAAAATTGTTATATATCATCCACAAAGTTCAGTGAGCAGGTTGTGCTAGGTGTGTGTTGAAGTTTTGTGTTATTTTCGTTGCGCCATGAGTTGGAAAGGTTGTTTGGATTTGGTGATATATAAAAATGCTGTGTTGTGTTGATCTCAAAGTACAATTTGTGGTCATTAACCTGAATTATCAACAACACCCGCAAGATGGTGGCTAGCTTGCAGCAATTATATCGTCAAATATATCAAATTAATTGGGGGGCACCGTGCGGGACAGATTTTCCATCGAACTTGTGACATCTCGTGGGCCAAACTGATCACGCAGGCGGGCCACAGTTTGGAAACCCTCCAATTTAGAGGTAGAGCTGTAGGACCCTGTTTTTTTTACATTGTCAGCTAACAAAAAAAGGCTGGAGGTAGCGTCTTCCTGGCGATTATTTGGAGCACACCACACAGCACCTGGTTAATGAATATCTGAGGCATGTCTCTCGACGCCGCCGGGGGGTGCTAAATTTGGGAATGTTCCGCGGGCATGACAGGGTAGGAACAATTGTTAAAATATCCGTGCCAAGCGTTGGCCTGCATGTTTGTCCATCTGTCAGCCGGATCATTTTGAAAAGTCGGGCAGGCTGAGGTTTGTGGAGGGTGTAATATAGCATAAAAACTGGACTTGGCGCACTCAGGTACACATGGCGTGCAGTTGTCAGTCTGACTGGTAAAACCAAACCCTCCCAGGCCCACACAGTCCCACGCCATGTGATAGTTTGGCAAACCTTGTGAAAACCGTGCCAACTTTTAGCTCTTGAAAACTCGTATAGCTATGTTCCATTTTTAATTTGTATGGTAATATCGTATGTTTTTACATTCGCATACACACACACACACAGACACACACACAGCGCCTCCTCCTTCTCTCCCTCCGTAAGCTCGTTTCTATTCTCGTGCAAAGCAGCAGCTCACGAGAGGACCTTTGCCGACGTTGCTACTACTGTCTGTATTTGGATTTTACTTTTTAAAATGTTTATTGTTGTAGCAATATAACTGTTAAAGTTTAGGCTTTTTGTGATTTCTGATTGTTTTTGAGGGCAGCAAAGTGACTTCTGACTGTGTTGGCAGAGCAGCGCCAACAGGAGAGTTCAGTAGTTTTTGTTTTGCTTGTTATGTGGCTTGTACAGCCCTTTGAGACACTTGTGATTTAGGGCTATATAAATAAACATTGATTGATTGATTGATTGATATTAAAGAAACAATTGATCCATCAACCCTATGTTATGTTTGTTTGATACACAGTATTATATTGCACTTTATATTGTGTTCCAAGTGTACAAACTTTCACTAAAATATGGACTTTTGTCGACGCCGGAACACATTATTCATATTTAAATTGTTTCTTATGGAGACGTTTGCTTCACTTTACGAACTTTTAGATCTGTGAACAAAGTTCAAGAATCAATTAAGTTCGTAATTTGAGGTGTAACTGTTATAATAGGGTTATATATATATATATATATATATATATATATATATATATATATATATATATATATATATATATATATATATATATATATATATATATATATATATATATATATATATATATATATATATACATATATGTAAAATCTCCTGATGATTGAGGGAACCCCTCATGAAACAGGCCTGTAGAGATGAAGATGTCTTGTGATTTTTTTCCACCCATACATATATATATATATATATATATATATATATATATATATGTAAAATCTCCTGATGATTGAGGGAACCCCTCATGAAACAGGCCTGTAGAGATGAAGATGTCTTGTGATTTTTTTCCACCCATACATATATATATATATATATATATATATATATATATATATATATATATATATATATATATATATATATATATATATATATATATATTCATTCAAAAATATATATACAAAACCCCAAACCAGTGAATTTGGCACATTGTGTAAATGGTTAAAAAAAAAAAAAAAAAGGGTAAATGGTAAATAAAAACAGAATTCAATGATTTTAAAATCATTTTCAACCTATATTCAATTGAATAGACTGCAAAGACCAGATACTTAAAGTTTGAACTGAGAAACGTTGTTATTTTTTTCAAATATTAGCTCATTTGGAATTTGATGCCTGCAACATGTTTAAAAAATGCTGGCACAAGTGGCAAAAAAGACTGAGAAAGTTGACGCATGCTCATCAAACACTTATTTGGAACATCCCACAGGTGGACAGGCTAGTTGGGAACAGGTGGGTGCCGTGATTGGGTATAAAAGCAGCTTCCGTGAAATGCTCAGTCATTCACAAACAAGGATGGGGTGAGGGTCACCACTTTGTGAACAAATGCGTGAGCAAAATGTCAAACAGTTTAAGAACAACATTTCTCAATGAGCTATTGCAAGAATTTTAGGGATTTCACCATTAAAAGGATATCACCACACGGGCTCAGGAACACTTCAGAAAACCACTGTCAGTAACTACAGTTGGTCGCTACATCTGTAAGTGCAAGTTAAAACTCTACTATGCAAAGCGAAAGCCATTTATCAACAACACCCAGAAACGCCCCCGGCTTCGCTGGGCCCGAGCTCATCTAAGATGGACTGATGCAAAGTGGGAAAGTGTTCTGTGGTCTGACGAGTCCACATTTCAAATTGTTTTTGGAAACTGTGGACGTCTTGTCCTCTGAACCAAAGAGGAAAAGAACAAGCCGGATTGTTATAGGCACAAAGTTCAAAAGCCGGCATCCGTGATGGTATGGGGGTGTATTAGTGCCCAAGGCATGGGTTACTTACACATTTGTGAAGGCACCATTAATGCTGAAAGGTACATACAGGTTTTGAAGCAACATATGTTGCCATCCAAGCCATGTCTTTTTCATGGACGCCCCTGCTTATTTCAGCAAGACAATGCCAAGCAACATTCTGCACGTGTTACGTAGTAAAAGAGTGTGGGTACTAGACTGGCCTGCCTGTAGTCCAGACCTGTCTCCCATTGAAAATGTGTGGCACAATATGAAGCCTAAAATACCACAACGGAGACCCCCGGACTGTTGAACAACTTAAGCTGTACATCAAGCAAGAATAGAAAAGAATTCTGCCTGAAAAGCTTCAAAAATTGGTCTCCTCAGTTCCCAAACGTTTACTGAGTGTCGTTAAGAAGGAAAGTTCATGTAACACAGTGGTGAACATGCCCTTTCCCAACTACTTTGGCACGTGTTGCAGCCATGAAATTCTAAGTAAATTATTATTTGCAAAAAAAATTTTTGAACATTGTAGTGGATTGTCCAAGGCTTAAACAGCAACAAAAGTGAATTTAGTACAACAAGTTTATTTACTCATAGTCAAAAGTGCATAAGTTTGATTGTTTTGTCCCTGCAAACAAACGGCCTCTCTCCGGAGGACACACAAAAAGCAATCTCTCTCGAGTCCTGGTCTCCTGCCATTTTTATCTGTCTCTTCGCGCGTCACTCTGTTTTTTCTCGTGCGTCACGGTCTTGGTCTTCGACATGTTTGTTTTGCAACATCCTTGAATCCCTTAATCATACTTAGACAATCAAAACATTCTGTAGACAGGTTGGCACGACTTAATATCCCCTTTTGTCCCACACCCGGTCCATTCAATGGCACAGAATAGAAGAGAAATGAAATGAGCGTACATTCTTGACAGACATGAAATATAGTTCAAAGGTCAGAAATTCTACTACAACATCAAATATCTTGTCTTTGTAGTACATTCAATTGAATATGGGTTGAAAAGGATTTGCAAATCATTGTATTCCGTTTATATTTACATCTAACACAATTTCCCAACTCATATGGAAACGGGGTTTGTATATATATATATATATATATATAGTGTTGCGTTGACCAGCATTCCTCCAATGGGGAATTCAAATTGCTAGTCTCTCCCAGATTCTTTTTATGGCAATATGCTGTTGTTTATATTCAATCACCAGGCAGAAGTTGGTATTTTGTGGTTTATTCTCCAAGCTTAGAGGACAAACCTGAGACCAACCCAGCACCCAAGCGTTCCCCAGCCCGGTCCAGATCGGTCTACCAAAACCCCGGAACTCCTGTCTACTTCCTCCTTCTCCTGTCCCCCCCCACCTGCTGTTTCCCCAGTCTAGCTGTGCTTCTTATCTTAGGAATGTAATGGCAGTCTCAACAAAGACAGCGCTCTGACTCTAACCAAGGACACTCGAATCCAAGCACTTTGTACCACACGAGACATTAGCTGATGTAAATATGACTATAGGAGTTTTTAGAAAGAAGTAACACTTAAATATGGATATGATTCTGATCTGCTTCCATCAATATATATATATATATATATATATATATATATATATATATATATATATATATATATATATATATATATATATATATATATATATATATATATATATATATATATATATATATATATATATGTATGTATATATATATATATATATATATATATATATATATATATATATATATATATATATATATAATATATATATATATATATATATATATATGTATATATACAGTATGTACATGTTTATACATGTATACAAGATCCACAGCACATTTTTACCAAAGCAATGACAATAAAAACGTCCCGATTTTTGAGGTGGTAACCAAACCCTCTCATAGCTGCAGTGTCTGAAATTGATATAATGTGTCAAATTGTCACAACAGCCCCCGCCACACACACCCTCCAGTATTCAATATTCCCTCCTGTCAGTCGCCCTCACTCCTCTTCGTGGAGGTGAGCAATTTCGAACCATGCAAAGTGATTCCATTTTTCAGGGGTAGTTATTAAATTTGTTTGCAAATCTCAAAAAACACCCCTCCCCAGCGCCCCCCCTCTCATCATCTCGACAGCCCTTCTTGCTTTTTAGCCCCGTTTTTTTTAACATTATCATAAATTCAAGCTGGCAAATAGGGCGACAGAAAGAGAGGGAGTATAAGCCCAAGGAAAGAAAGAGGGGTCGAATAATGGATAGTTTCTTTGAAAATAGCCCACTACGATATTCCAACACATGGGGGGCTTCTTCAGTAATGGGTTTTATTACAGTGTTTATTTCCCCCCCCCCCCCCCCCCCCCCGTACCCTCGCAGTGAGGTGGTAGAAGTGAGAGACAGACATGCGAATGGAAGACGGAGATGACTTATGGAGGCGAGGCCTGATAAGACTAATGAAGATGGGCGGTGGAAGGCGGCGCATCGTTTATATCTAAATTAATATTTATAGTGCTGATAGAGTGAAAAGCAGGGACGTGGAGGTTCATATACAGCGAGCACGTGAAACACTTTGTCACATGTCGCTAAAAACTACAGCCTGCTCCTTTTTATTTGCTACGCTTTAAGCCCCGCGGCTTATAAAATGACGCGGGTCGTGTATGGATTTAAGTTCAAGTTAAAGTACCAATGACTGTCACACACACACTAGGTGTGGCGAAATTATTCTCTGCATTTGACCCATCACCCTTGATCACCCCCCTGGGGGGTGAGGGGAGCAGTGAGCAGCAGCGGTGGCCACGCCCGGGAATAATTTTTGCTGATTTAACCCCCAATTCCAACCCTTGATGCTGAGTGCCAAGCAGGGAGGTAATGGGTGCCATTTGTATAGTCTTCGGTATGACTCGGCCTGGGTTTGAACTCACAACCTACCGATCTCAGGGCGGACACTCTAACCACTAGACCGCTGACGGCCATAACACAAATAGTTCTCATAAATAGAATAGAATAGAATAGAATAGAAACTACTTTTTTGATCCCTGGGGGAAATTCAGCACCACAGTTTGCTCACAATAGACAATAATAAATATAAATAAATAAATAATATAATATAATATATATATATATAATATAAAATATATAAATAACATAAATATATTCTATATATTTATATATAGAATATATTTTATTTATATATAAAGCACATGTAAATACACTAAAATGTTGTGTTCAGGGTTCTTACGGGTGCTTAAAAACCTTGAAAATGCTTGGATTTTAATGTTGTGTTTTCAAGGTTCGAAAAATGCTTGAATTTTGGGTGAAGTGCTTGTAAAAGCTTGGAAATGTTCGTCATATTTCTCGGCCGTCTGACTCAATAAGCTAGTTATTCAAATGGTAAAACAATAAAATAAGTTTATTTTTAAAATGAAAGCTACACGCTTGATCTGTTGGCTTTGCACGAGCCCTTTTTACAAAATATTTTTGAGTAAATCTATAATTTAGTGCAGTGGTGACCAACCACCGGGACGCGGCGGACCGATTGGTACCGGGCCGCACAAGAATTTGTTTTGTTTTTTATGTTTTTATTAAATCAACATAAAAACACAATATATACACTATATATCAATATATATCAATACAGTCTGCAGGGATACAGTCCGTAAGCACACATAATTGTTGTATTTCTTTATGAAATTTGTCCGTGGGACAAATTTTCAAGCGTTGACCGGTCTGCAGCTACAAAAATGTTGGGGACCACTGATTTAGTGCATGCGGCTTATATACTGGTGCGCTTTATAGTCCAGAAATACAATAATTGGTTTTGTGACGCAGCTGGTAGTTTGAAGATTTTGTATTGCTGCTTTTTTAAATTAAATCAATTTAATAAATGCTTAATAAACCCACCTCAGTTCGAAGGCACTATGCCGAAAGATTTCCCCAAAACTCTATTCATTGGCGGAGATATTTACTACAATCTATAGCAGGCCCGGCCCTAACCAATCTGGCGCCCTAGGCAAGATTTTAGGTGGCGCCCCCCCACATCGGCAGTGAAGTGTATATACTCACAAGAAACCGAATAGCTTTGTCTTTGACCTTTTTTTTTTACTTAAAGAAAGCAAATTAACAATCAGAATAGTTACAAGATTAAAAAAAATGGATAAATAAATGAATACAAAAAATTAAAAATGAATATATGAAATACAATATTTTTTACATACATAAACACAAAATAAAACGTGTCAACAAGTTGCATAAAATAAATTAAAAATACAATATAAATAAAGCACTGCACAAGACTAGATATCAAACCAGTATGACTTTAACAACTATATTACAAAAAAAGGGGATCCTACAGAGTTCTCTATTTGTGCTTTTTAATATTGCATTAACTAGAATGACTTACAAATTACTGTACACCAGGGAGTACTGTAATTACCTAACTTTACATTATTATTTTCCATAACAATTTAGCCCCCTCCACAATATTAACCCGACGTTAAAACAGAACTAGCTATTTATTGATTAGCAATTGCCGAATCATGTAACATTAGCTTAATGCTAAAAAGCCAGGTTACTATCACATTCTGTAACAGACAACTAATTTCATGTAGGCTAACGTTACCTACCTGCTACCTCTGTCTTTTTCTCGTTTCTCCTCTTCTTTTCGCCCCTGGGCAACTGACAGTTTTGGCCGTTTTGACATCTTGTGTTGATTTGTTTTATGTGGTGACATCCAAAAAGAGTTACGATACGGGAAGGGAGGGGGCCGGCGCACCGTGCGTAATGTTGGGGAGGGGGCGTAATGTTGTAACAAATAACATTTCTATTAAATAGGCTTTACTTTGCATTTTAATTAACGTGGGATTATTTTATGTATTTTGAAATAATAGTACCAACTTTTTTTTTTTTTTTTTTTCCTTCAACATTTGTGGC
Source organism: Entelurus aequoreus (assembly GCF_033978785.1). Classification (NCBI taxonomy): domain Eukaryota; kingdom Metazoa; phylum Chordata; class Actinopteri; order Syngnathiformes; family Syngnathidae; genus Entelurus; species Entelurus aequoreus. The sequence goes on along the minus strand of NC_084743.1, from coordinate 62,767,440 downwards.
ACTGGCGTGGCGCCCCCTGATGGACGGCGCCCTTAGCATTTGCCTATACGGCCTATGCCACGGGCCGGCCCTGATCTATAGCAATGGTGGATACAATAAACCAGTAAGTCCAGTAACAATAATTTGACAAATATAATTACATATTTTTTGATGTAGCATTAGCTTTGTCAGACTACATGTCAATGAGATAAACAGCTCTGCTTCCATGGTTTGATTTAAAATTGTCTGGACTCATGGGGATCCGGATTACACGAAAACAGAGGCCAAGTTGGTTGTGCATTATAGGACCCCTTTAAGTTGTACCATCAGTTAATTTTATTATTCTATTTTTAAAAAAATCAGGTGATTTCATGCTGAAGTTATACAGTTGTTTGTAAAGACAAATATTTTCCGGTTTTTAATAGTTTTTCAATGTAACCGTAACAACTCACCTGAATAGTCTTTAATCTCAACATATATGAACACAATATTTGAAATTAAAGTGAAACCAACACAAATACATCATGTGACTGAATGACACATTTTCTGCTGGCTTTGATGGCGAGCCAACACCAGCAAGTGTCACGGCAGCTTACAGCGAGGTTTGTTCTCCCGGGATGCAAACAGACTATTCCGGACAAGGCTTGCAGGTAGGAACATATTTATTCATCTTAAACACTCAAAGAAGCACCAAAAAGCAGCAAACAATTCAAAGGAAATATGTGCCAATCGCACTCGAAGCTAACGCTTAGCATAGGCTAGGAGACAAGCAAAACTTAGCACTGGAATCATGAACTAACAAATCTTGCGTGACAGTAGCGGAAAGCAAACAAAAGAAGCCAGGACGAGTGACCGGAAAAGGCAGGCTTAAATGGTGTCTCTGATGAGCAACAGGTGAGCGTCCCGAACGCGAGAGGCAGGTGAAAATCATAAGTAACCATGGTGACTAAACAAACTCAGGAGGTGCACAAACAGGAACTAAAAGAGTCCAAAACAAACAGAAAACACGGACCACGGATCATGACAGCAAGTCTAAGTGACAGTCTGCCAATCAGCACCTGCTTACTTCCCATGAATTAAGAACTTTAAAGAAATCAAGCAATGTCTCCAGTAAATGGGTGTACATTAATTGATTTGGTTGCATTGTTTGTTAATATGGGATGGGAAATATATGCATCTACATTAATTACTGCAGCAATTACTCTACATTAATTTGTAGCTGGCAAACTGCTCACACGCTGGTTGTTTTAGCAGAGTTTTGAATAATAAAATGTAAATTTTGTATTACTTAATTCAGGTGTGATGTAATTAAACACATATTTAGTCAGAATCTAGACTGCAAATTGAGCTCTTTAATTATATGTGGGTTTACCTTAAATGTAAACGGTACTCATTGAGTCTTTAATGATTCTGGAGGCTGTGACCAAATCCTGGCCATAATTACTCAGAACCCTGAGTAATTATTTCCTAGCTTACTTAATAACTCTCAGTTGTGTAGCCATGAATAAAGATGACTTCACCAACCAGGAATAGCGGCCAATTGATTGGTTGGGGATGGTTCTTGTGTCACCGGTTTGGTTAATTGCTGCTCTGGAATAATTTTAATATGAACAAATGCCCTCGGTGGTCTCTGCTTATCTCTCTAAACAAAATATATGAGCGCGGAGATTGGGATCTCTCCGATTAACGAGCAATACAGTTAGCCCTGTTTCTAATTATTGTCCATGATTACATCATACAGTTGTGCAATTTTACGTCAACGTGATGTCAAAGACGTGGGTGGGTTCTTGCCAAACCGTCAGTCACTTTAATGAACAGGTAATCCATGCCTGATAAATACAGAAGAGATTAGACCGGCAACCTCAGTTGCACATTAGTTTTTGTAACTAATGACCAATCGATGGCTGGTTTCCAACCAGGACTTTTTTTTATAGCCCTTCAGGGATAGCCAGGGATAGTGAATGGTTGTGTATGCATCCGGAGAAAACGCCCAATTAGTCAGGCTGTTTCTATTCAAAAGTCTCCGTATGTTCAATGTGGACGATCTGACCTAATATATACTGACATGTATTGTATTAGCGCTCTGTTGCTAAGTCTGCTGCAATGTTTCCCCATCAGCTTCCGTATCGACTTCAGCAGAACGTTTGCATTAAGCTAAGGATCTATTCACAACTGCAGAGGAGGGACCTTATGGTTCATTTCCTGTTGACCAGAAGACCGTCCTACAGGTTAACCCCAAAAAAACAAGAAACTATCAAAATTGTAATAAATTAGAAACTTGCATGTCAGCTTCAGCCATCGGTGTGTGAATGGGTGAATGTGACGTACAATATAAAGCACTGTGGGGCTGGGCAGTACACTGATATTGTGAGTTATATTTTAGAAAGAGGTATGTATTTGAGGTAATACCTCCATATTGATATAGCATTTCTTTTGAAGCTGCCTCTGATCGTTACTCCCATTGTTTCGTTGAATTTTTTCACTTTGACCGGGCAGAAATCACCTGCCGCAGGCCTTCGCGATGCTTGGTTTGAACTGTGTGAAAGCATTTACACATAAACGATTCTTTAAACAGTTGGATTCCCTTGGTCCGTACTGGACAACCGATAGGACAGGACTGAAATGACCAACCCACCGTGAACCGTACACCGGTGTTTTTCAACCTTTTTTGAGCCAAGGCGCATTTTTTTCATTGACCAGCAGAAATCATTACAAAATGAAACACGGTAGACAATAACAAGTCGTTGGAATTGAATTTAAACCATAGTCAACCATGCATCACTATAGCTCTTGTCTCAAAGTAGGTGTACTGTCACCACCTGTCACATCACGCCGTGACTTATTTTGAGTTTTTTAGTGTTTTCCTGTGTGTAGTGTTTTAGTTCTTGTCTTGCGCTCCTATTTTGGTGGCTTTTCCTGTTTTGTTGGTATTTTTCTGTTGCAGTTTCATGTCTTACTTTGAGCGCTATTCCCCGCACCTGCTTTGTTTTAGCAATCAAGACTATTTAAGTTGTTGCTATCTTTTTTTTGTGTGGACATTGTTGATTGTCATGTCATCAGAGGCCTTCGAGGTCCTGACTGGGGTGCTTTTCCTCCTCTGTATTGACTGGACCATGAACCAAACAACCAAAAACAGTAAAACCGGCATACAGTCGAGCCTTACCAAACAACTGGAGGACCTAGACTTTGCAGACGATCTAGCTCTCCTGGCTCACACCCACCAACAGATGCAGGACAAATCACAAAACCTAGAAAGAGCCGCTGCATTTCTTGGGCTTAAGACATACTTGCCAACCCTCCCAGTTTTACCGGGAGACTCCCGGAATTCAGCGCCTCTCCCGATAACCTCCCGGAAGAAATGTTCTCCCGATAAACTCCCGGAATTCAGCCGGAGCTGGAGGCCACGACCCCTCCAGCTCAATGCGGACCTGAGTGGGGACCGTGGCGACAGTCGGTTTTCACGTCCGCTTTCCCACGATATAAACAGCGTGCCTGCCCAATCACGTTATAACTGTAGAATGATCGAGGGCGAGTTCTTGGTTTCTTATGTGGGTTTATTGTTAGGCAGTTTCATTAACGTCCTCCCAGCGCGGTAACAACACACAACAACAGCAGTCACGTTTTCGTCTACCGTAAAGCAGTTTGTCTGCGGTAAACAGCAATGTTGTGACACTCTTAAACAGGACAATACTGCCATCTAATGGATAGCCTCCGGAACACTGAAATTCAAGTATTTCTTTTATTTATATGTATGATAATATATATATATATATATATATATATATATATATATATATATATATATATATATATATATATATATAGCTAGAATTCACTGAAAGTCAAGTATTTCATATATATGAAATATTCGAGTTGGTGAATTCTAGCTGTAAATATACTCCTCCCCCCTTAACCACGCCCCCAACAACGCCCCCCGCCCCCACCCCTGACCACGCCCCACCCACCCCCCGGAATCGGAGGTCTCAAGGTTGGCAAGTATGGCTTAAGATCAATTCACAAAAAACAAAGGTCATGCGTATCAATAACAAGAACAATACACCAATAACAATGGACCATAATCAATTAGAGGAGGTAGTCAGTTTTACATACTTGGGGAGCATAATCAGTGTAGATGGAGGGGCAGATGAAGATGTCAAATCCAGAATAGGGAAAGCAAGAACATCATTCAACATACTAGACAAAATATGGAGAGCAAAAAACATGTATCTCAAAACCAAACGGAGAATCTTTAACTCAAATGTCAAATCCATCTTGCTGTACGGATCAGAAACATGGAAAACCACCAATAGCATACTCACTAAACTAGAGACATTTATAAACCGTTGCCTCCGTCGGGTCCTAGGAGTCTACTGGCCAGACACCATCACCAATGCCAACCTGTGGGAACTCACCAAACAAGAACCAGTGGAACTGCAAATCAGTAAAAGGAAGTGGAGCTGGATAGGCCACACACTCAGAAAACCCAATAAATTCACCACCAAACAGGCACTAACATGGAATCCACAGGGAAAAAGAAACAGAGGGAGACCAAGAACAACCTGGAGAAGAAGCACGGAACAGGAGATGAGGGCTGAGGGGCTGTCATGGCAACAACTCGACCGAAGGGCACAAGAATGGATGGAAGGCTTTCGTCGACGGCCTATGTTCCTAAGGCCTAAGTAAGTATGTCATGTACGGATGTACTTTGTGGACGCCGTCTCTGCTCCACACGCTGTAAGTCTTTGCTGTCGTCCAGCATTCCGTTTACTTTGTAGCCAGTTCAGTTTTAGTTTCGTTCTGCATAGCCTTCCGTAAGCTTCAATGCCTTTTCTTAGGGGCACTCACCTTTTGTTTATTTTTGGTTCAAGCATTAGATACCTTTTTACCTGCACACTGCCTCCCGCTGTTGCCTGCATATTGTGATCACAACAAACCATCCTCGTCTCACACGACGTGTTTCCGACATCTACAACGCAATTAGCTACCGGCTGCCACCTACTGATATGGAAGAGAATAACATGGTTACTCTGCCGAGCTCTAGACAGTACAGACACTCAACAACGGGTTATAATTACTGGTTTGAAGAAATACTTTTAACCCAAAAAGGTGAAACTACATAATCTCCCACGGCACACCAGACTGTATCTCACGGCACACTAGTGGTTGAAAAACGCTGCCGTACACGACGTCTAACGTGTTGGACTTGCAATTGCAATTTGGTGTCATAACTGCAAATGAGACTCAGAAATAATGAAACAACAACTGGACAGCAGTTATCATAATCAGCTCATTTTTAAAAGTTGCAATGAAAAAAATTTGATTTTATTATCAAAAACAATATTTATAAACACACAAAAGTACCGGAAATTGGTACCATTGAGTTTGCAATTGATCCGGTGTTGTACTATTTCCCAGTACCTTGGAATCAATAAGCCAAGAGATTCAATCAATCAATCAATCAATCAATGTTTACTTACAGAGCCCACATAAGGGCAAGGAAAAACTCATAACCCGGTGGGATGTCAATGTGAATGACTATGAAAAACCTTGGAGAGGACCGCAGATGTGGGTGACCCTCCCCACCCCCCCACCCCTCTAGGGGAGACCGGATGCAATGGACGTCGAGGGGGTCTAGCATAATATTGTGAAAGTCCAGTCCATAGTGGATCTAACATAATAGTGAGAGTCCAGTCCATAGTGGGGCCAGCAGGAGACCATCTCGAGCGGAGGCGGGTCAGCAGCGCAGAGATGTCCCCAACCGATGCACAGGCGAGCGGTCCACCCCGGGTCCCGACTCTGAACAACCAGCACTCAGAGAAAGTGTCTCTGAGAATTAATATTGAGGTTGAAAATCTAGGGGTAAGCTTTTTAGCCAAATAAATTGCAAAAACAAAGGAATAATGTAGACTTAGAGACCAATTCGTGTCCTTGTCTTGCCTTATTTGCCTTTGCGGATAACCCAAATTATCATGCCAAACTTTTAAGACACAATTATTTTCTTGACTGACAGAGCGCGTGAGCTTTTTGCTTTAGTGTGGGTTTTTTTTGCATCACGTAGACTAAGGTGTCTTTTAGCGCCCGTGTGCGCCCAGACAAGATTGTGTAGATAAACATTTTAGAGGACCCTCAGCAGGAACACGCCTCTTTTCACTCCCGCTTCCCAGCTTTCTGGAGATTGATCGGTATCAGCCGTCCGCCTGACAGCCCTGGGATTAAATCTCGTCCAGTAAACCTGGCAATTTGGGACTGAGTGAAAAACAAGGGAGACTGACAAAGTCGGCAGAGGGGCAAGCGTGTTGTGAAGAGCGGGCGCTAGAGACGGGATGTGGGAAGCAAGAATTATTCATGAAATATTAATGAATTACAGGAATCCTTATGCTCTGGGGACCAGCTATTCAAATTCAAAACACATTTTTAGACTTTTGCACGGTAAATTGAGGAGAAACTTCTGGTTTTGCTGGGAGTTCAGAGTATTTCACAAAAAAACGAGTTCAACTTTTATGAAGTCGTACGCTGTTAAAGTGTACAATGTGGTGTTGCTTGACCCTGGTAAGAACTTAACAGTCTACAGCAGGGGTGTCAAACTCATTTTAGATCGGGGGCCACATGGAGAAAAACTACTCCCAAGCGGGCCGGACTGGTAAAATCAATCGTGTCGTTGTTAATTTTGAGGCAAGTTTGGTCCGTTTTACTTAATAAAACAGACACAAACCATATAGCTTATATTAACAAGGACTAACCTAGATTCAATTGTGCCCGATAATGAACTGATGACACAACCATTTTGACTTTGAACACACTGCACACAAGCGAATGAAGGGCACACTTACTCAACAGCCATACATGTCACACTAAGGGTGGCAGTATGAACAATGGCAACACTGTCATAAATATGTGCCATATAGTGAAACCACACTAAACAACAACGACAAACACATTGTGGAAGAATATTTGCACCGCAACACAACATAAACACTACAGAACAAATTCCCAGAATTCCCTGCAGGACCAACTCTTCCGGGACGCTACAATATAAACAAACGCCATTGGTGGATCTACACCTAACATCCACTGTAATTATATCACATACAATAGCGTATCTAGTCCATACTGTTATGATTACATCGATATTTTTTGGGTACCAAAATATTGGTATCAGGACAACACTAATACACCCACTGGCAGAAATGTAGATTGGCGCCTATGCTGCCATCTAAGGTCTTGGACTTGCAAAATAGTTGTATTTGTAAATTGAAACAACGTGGCGTCTAAAGTTGGATCCACGTTGTTGGTTAAGAAATGACCAAATTTCAATAGTCAAATCAACGTCACACCCTGACTATGGATAAACGTCCAAAAGTAGGTTGTTTCAACGTTGTATTTGTGTTGAAACATATTGGTTGTGAAATGACCAAAAGTCAATGGTCAAATCAACGTCAGAAAACAACATTGATTAAAAGTCCTCAAAAAGCATGTTGTTTCAACGTTGTATTTGTGTTGAAAAATTTTGGTCGAAAAATGACCAAAATTCAATGGTCAAATCAACGTCGGAACCCAACATTGATTAAATGTCGTCAAAAAGCATGTTGTTTCAACGTTGTATTTGTGTTGAAAAATATTGGTTGGAAAATGACCGAAATTCAATGGTCAAATCAACGTCAGAACCCAGGTGTGAAAAATATTGATTGGAAAATGACCCAAATTCAATGGTCAAATCAACGTCAGAACCCAGGTGTGAAAAATATTGGTTGGAAAATGACCCAAATTCAATGGTCAAATCAACGTCAGAACCCAACATTAATTAAACGTCGTCAAAAAGCATGTGGTTTCAACGTTGTATTTGTGTTGAAACATATTGGTTGGGAAATGACCAAAATTCCATGGTCAAATCAACGTCAGAACCCAACATTGATTAAACGTTGTCAAAATGTATGTTGTTTCAACGTTGTATTTGTGTTGAAAAATTTTGGTTGGAAAATAACCAAAATTCAATGGTCAAATCAATGTCACACCCTGTTATTGAATAAACGTCCAAAAGCATGTTTTTTCAACGTTGTATTTGTGTTGAAAAATATTGGTTGGAAAATTACTAAAATTCAATGGTCAAATCAACATCAGAACCTGACATTGATTAAACGTTGTCAAAAAGCATGTTGTTTCAACGTTGTATTTGTGTTGAAACATATTGGTAGGAAAATGACCTAAATGCAATGGTCAAATCAACGTCAGAACCCAACATTGATTAAACGTAGACAAAAAGCATGTTGTTTCAACGTTGTATTTGTGTTGAAAAATTTTGGTCGAAAAATGACCAAAATTCAATGGTCAAATCAACGTCGGAACCCAACATTGATTAAATGTCGTCAAAAAGCATGTTGTTTCAACGTTGTATTTGTGTTGAAAAATATTGGTTGGAAAATGACCGAAATTCAATGGTCAAATCAACGTCAGAACCCAGGTGTGAAAAATATTGATTGGAAAATGACCCAAATTCAATGGTCAAATCAACGTCAGAACCCAGGTGTGAAAAATATTGGTTGGAAAATGACCCAAATTCAATGGTCAAATCAACGTCAGAACCCAACATTAATTAAACGTCGTCAAAAAGCATGTGGTTTCAACGTTGTATTTGTGTTGAAACATATTGGTTGGGAAATGACCAAAATTCCATGGTCAAATCAACGTCAGAACCCAACATTGATTAAACGTTGTCAAAATGTATGTTGTTTCAACGTTGTATTTGTGTTGAAAAATTTTGGTTGGAAAATAACCAAAATTCAATGGTCAAATCAATGTCACACCCTGTTATTGAATAAACGTCCAAAAGCATGTTTTTTCAACGTTGTATTTGTGTTGAAAAATATTGGTTGGAAAATTACTCAAATTCAATGGTCAAATCAACATCAGAACCTGACATTGATTAAACGTTGTCAAAAAGCATGTTGTTTCAACGTTGTATTTGTGTTGAAACATATTGGTAGGAAAATGACCTAAATGCAATGGTCAAATCAACGTCAGAACCCAACATTGATTAAACGTAGACAAAAAGCATGTTGTTTCAACGTTGTATTTGTGTTGAAAAAATTTGGTTGGAAAATGAGCAAAATTCAATGATCTAATCAACGTCAGAACCCAACATTGATTAAACGTAGTCAGAAAGCATGTTGTTTCAACGTTGTATTTGTGTTGAAAAATATTGGTTGGAAAATCACTAAAATTCAATGGTCAAATCAACGTCAGAATTCAACATTGATTAAACGTTGTCAAAAATCATGTTGTTTAAACGTTGTATTTGTTTTGAAACATATTGTTTGGAAAATGACCCAAATTCAATGGTCAAATCAACGTCAAAACCCAACATTGATTAAACGTCGTCAAAAAGCATGTTGTTTCAACGTTGTATATGGTTTGAAAATTACCAAAATTCAATGGTCAAATCAACATCAGAACCCAACATTGATTAAACGTTGTCAAAAAGCATGTTGTTTCAACGTTGTATTTGTTTTGAAACATATTGGTTTGAAAATGACCCAAATTCAATGGTCAAATCAACGTCAGAACCCAACATTGATTAAACGTCGTCAAAAAGCATGTTGTTTCAACATTGTATATGGTTTGAAAATGACCAAAATTCAATGGTCAAGTCAACGTCAGAACCCAACATTGATTAAACGTCGTCAAAAAGGATGTTGTTTCTTAGTTGTATATGGTTTGAAAATGACCAAAATTCAATGGTCAAATCAACATCAGAACCCAACATTGATTAAACGTTGTCAAAAAGCATGTTGTTTCAACGTTGTATTTGTGTTGAAAAATTTTGGTTGGAAAATGACCAAAATTCCATGGTCAAATCAACGTCAGAACTCAACATTGATTAAACGTCGTCAAAAAGCATGTTGTTTCAACGTTGTATATGGTTTGAAAATGACCAAAATTCAATGGTCAAGTCAACGTCAGAACCCAACATTGATTAAACGTCGTCAAAAAGGATGTTGTTTCTTAGTTGTATATGGTTTGAAAATGACCAAAATTCAATGGTCAAATCAACATCAGAACCCAACATTGATTAAACGTTGTCAAAAAGCATGTTGTTTCAACGTTGTATTTGTGTTGAAAAATTTTGGTTGGAAAATGACCAAAATTCAATGGTCAAATCAACGTCAGAACTCAACATTGATTAAACGTTGTCAAAAAGCATGTTGTTTAAACTTTGTATTTGTTTTGAAACATATTGGTTGGAAAATGATCCAAATTCAATGGTCAAATCAACGTCAGAACTCAACATTGATTAAACGTTTTCAAAAAGCATGTTGTTTAAACGTTGTATTTGTTTTGAAACATATTGGTTGGAAAATGACTCAAATTCAATGGTCAAATCAACGTCAGAACCCAACATTGATTAAACGTCGTCAAAAAGCATGTTGTTTCAACGTTGTATATGGTTTGAAAATGACCAAAATTCAATGGTCAAGTCAACGTCAGAACCCAACATTGATTAAACGTCGTCAAAAAGGATGTTGTTTCTTAGTTGTATATGGTTTGAAAATGACCGAAATTCAATGGTCAAATCAACATCAGAACCCAACATTGATTAAACGTTGTCAAAAAGCATGTTGTTTCAACGTTGTATTTGTGTTGAAAAATGTTGGTTGGAAAATGACCAAAATTCAATGGTCAAATCAACATCAGAACCCAACATTGATTAAACGTTGTCAAAAAGCATGTTGTTTACACATTGTATTTGTTTTGAAACATATTGGTTGGGAAATGACTCAAATTCAATGGTCAAATCAACGTCAGAACCCAACATTGATTAAACGTCGTCAAAAAGCGTGTTGTTTCACCGTTGTATATGGTTTGAAAATGACCAAAATTCAATGGTCAAGTCAACGTCAGAACCCAACATTGATTAAACGTCGTCAAAAAGGATGTTGTTTCTTAGTTGTATATGGTTTGAAAATGACCAAAATTCAATGGTCAAATCAACATCAGAACCCAACATTGATTAAACTTTGTCAAAAAGCATGTTGTTTACACATTGTATTTGTTTTGAAAAATATTGGTTGGAAAATGACCCAAATTCAATGGTCAAATCAACGTCAGAACCCAACATTGATTAAACGTTGTCAAAAAGCGTGTTGTTTCACCGTTGTATATGGTTTGAAAATGACCAAAATTCAATGGTCAAGTCAACGTCAGAACCCAACATTGATTAAACGTCGTCAAAAAGGATGTTGTTTCTTAGTTGTATATGGTTTGAAAATGACCAAAATTCAATGGTCAAATCAACATCAGAACCCAACATTGATTAAACTTTGTCAAAAAGCATGTTGTTTACACATTGTATTTGTTTTGAAACATATTGGTTGGAAAATGACCCAAATTCAATGGTCAAATCAACGTCAGAACCCAACATTGATTAAACGTTGTCAAAAAGCGTGTTGTTTCACCGTTGTATATGGTTTGAAAATGACCAAAATTCAATGGTCAAGTCAACGTCAGAACCCAACATTGATTAAACGTCGTCAAAAAGGATGTTGTTTCACCGTTGTATATGGTTTGAAATTTGCCAAAATTCAATGGTCAAATCAACGTCAGAACCCAACATTGATTAATCGTCGTCAAAAAGCATGTTGTTTCAACGTTGTATTTGTGTTGAAAAATATTGGTTGGAAAATTACTAAAATTCAATGGTCAAATCAACGTCAGAACCCAACATTAATTAAACGTTGTCAAAAAGCATGTTGTTTAAACGTTGTATTTGTTTTGAAACATATTGGTTGGAAAATGACCCAAATTCAATGGTCAAATCAACGTCAGAACCCAACATTGATTAAACGTCGTCAAAAAGCATGTTGTTTCAACATTGTATATGGTTTGAAAATGACCAAAATTCAATGGTCAAGTCAACGTCAGAACCCAACATTGATTAAACGTTGTCAAAAAGCATGTTGTTTACACATTGTATTTGTTTTGAAACATATTGGTTGGAAAATGACCCAAATTCAATGGTCAAATCAACGTCAGAACCCAACATTGATTAAACGTCGTCAAAAAGCGTGTTGTTTCACCGTTGTATATGGTTTGAAAATGACCAAAATTCAATGGTCAAGTCAACGTCAGAACCCAACATTGATTAAACGTCGTCAAAAAGGATGTTGTTTCTTAGTTGTATATGGTTTGAAAATGACCAAAATTCAATGGTCAAATCAACATCAGAACCCAACATTGATTAAACGTTGTCAAAAAGCATGTTGTTTCAACGTTGTATTTGTGTTGAAAAATGTTGGTTGGAAAATGACCAAAATTCAATGGTCAAATCAACGTCAGAACCCAACATTGATTAAACGTCGTCAAAAAGCGTGTTGTTTCACCGTTGTATATGGTTTGAAAATGACCAAAATTCAATGGTCAAGTCAACGTCAGAACCCAACATTGATTAAACGTCGTCAAAAAGGATGTTGTTTCTTAGTTGTATATGGTTTGAAAAAGACCAAAATTCAATTGTCAAATCAACGTCAGAACCCAACATTGATAAAATGTCGTCAAAAAGCACGTTGTTTCATCGTTAAGTTTGAGTTGCTCAATGTCAGGACCTAATTCAACAAGTTCTTAACGCTGTTTTGATATCTTGTGTCTGCTGGGCAGTATCGATCTGATACCAATACACACTTTGGTATCCATACCATCTATATTTAAATTGATATGGCCACTCCTTTGGTCACGTTTGTTCACACAAGATTTCGGGCTTGGAGGACTAGTGGTGTTGATATTATCGTCGAACAAAACTGATCAAAACTGCCCAAGCCGGATTTCTTATCTTCATATGTGGGGTCTGTTACAGATAAAACATCTCATAAGATTTTGAAAATCTCAAAGTGTGTACCAGCCTTTGGTCGAGCACCAAAACATCCTTCAAAAGGCGGAGGGAATAGATCAGCTTTCAAAGAGTGTGTGTTTGCCTTCATTTGCGATTGAAGCTCATCGCAGAAGACACTCAATATGTTCGTAGCACTTGACATGCTCAGAGAGGCCTTCTTATTCGGAGTTAATTACAATAAACCCCCTCTCAAACAGCCTTTTCGACAACATTGTTGTGTCCGTGAAGTGAACTGCAGAATTCAGCTTTAGTAAAGTGGGAATGTGTTTATGTTCCTTTTATCATTGCAACGACTGAAGCCGTCGAAGATTTAAAAAAACGGTTAAAAAAAAGCTAAATTATGAAGTGCTGGGAGAGACCTATGTTGAAGGTTTATTGGTTGAGGGGCATAAAATTAATGTGAGTCGTTCAAAATAAACTTTTTTTTTATTTTTTTTACTTTGGGCAAAATAGTTTTTAATGTGATTCCATAATGGATTGAAATGTTTTATTCAGTCCTTGAGGGAACGTTAAAGTAGTTTTTTTTTATTTTGCAGTGAACATGCCACACGTTGGCGTTTAAATTCTGCGGACATGCAGGAAAGGAAAGAAGTCCGAGACGGGCGGCAACAGAACGACATGCACCTCGGGCGATGGAGTATAGGCTTTGTGTCTTGCTTTAGGGCACACACGCAGAACCGGCATCATACCCTGCATTTCCATACCTAACGTTACAAGCCAGCCAATGCTCCCCTTAAAGGCCTACTGAAATGATTTTTTTTTATTTAAACGGGAATAGCAGATCCATTCTACGTGTCATACTTGATCATTTCGCGATATTGCCATATTTTTGCTGAAAGGATTTAATAGAGAAAATCGACGATAAAGTTCGCAACTTTTGCTCGCTGATAAAAAAAAGCCTTGCCTGTACCGGAAGTAGCGTGACGTCACAGGAGCTAGTATTCCTCACAATTCCCCGTTGTTTACAATGGAGCGAGAGAGATTCGGACCGAGAAAGTGATGATTACCCCATTAATTTGAGCGAGGATGAAAGATTCGTAGATGAGGAACGTTACAGTGAAGGACTAGAATGCAGTGCAAGACATATCTTTTTTCGCTCTGACCGTAACTTAGGTACAAGCTGGCTTGTTGGATTCCACACTCTCCTTTTTTTATTGTGGATCACGGATTTGTATTTCAAACCACCTCGGATACTATATCCTCTTGAAAATGAGAGTCGAGAACGCAAAATGGACATTCAGTGCCTTTTATCTCCACGACAATACATCGGCGAAATGCTTTAGCTACGAGCTAACGTGATTGCATCGTGCTTTAACTGCATATAGAAACAAAAAAATAAAGGATAGAAGGAAGGAAAGATAGAAAATCAACAATACTATTAAACCGTGGACATGTAAATACACGGTTAATGCTTTCCAGGCTGGCGAAGGTTAACAATGCTGTGCTAACGACGCCATTGAAGCTAACTTAGCAACTTAGCAACGGGACCTCACAGAGCTATGCTAAAAACATTAGCTCTCCACCTACGCCAGCCAGCCCTCATCTACTCATCAAAACCCGTGCTCACCTGCGTTCCAGCGATCGGCAGAAGGACGAAGGACTTCAACCGATGCGTTTGGCGGCCCGGAGACGTAGGAAGTCAAGGTGAGGTCGGCGGCTAGCGCGGCTAGCGCGGCTAGCGCGGCTAGCGCGGCTAGCGCTCCAACAAAGTCCTCCTGGTTGTGTTGCTGTAGTCCGCTGCTAATACACCGATCCCACCTACAACTGTCTTCTTTGCAGCCTTCATTGTTCATTAAACAAATTGCAAAAGATGTCCAAAATACTGTGGAATTATGAAATGAAAACAGAGCTTTTTGTATAGGATTCTACGGGTACCATAACTTCCGTTACTCTGACTTCGTCACGCGCATACGTCATCATACCGCGACGTTTCAGCCGGATATTTCCCGGGAAGTTTTAAAAGTCACTTTATAAGTTAACCCGGCCGTATTGGCATGTGTTGCAATGTTAGGATTTCATCATTGATATATAAACTATCAGACTGCGTGGTCGGTAGTAGTAGGTTTCAGTAGGCCTTTAAGCCAAGTCCGATACATACTGAGCCACTGGCGACTCCCCGATAAGTAGAATGAAGAGTCCTATTGACTCCTTTTGGTCAGACAGAAACCAATTTTAAGAGAAGTTCATTTTATTTATATAGCGCTTTTCTCTAGTGACTCAAAGCACGTTATATAGTGAAACCCAATATCTAAGCAAAGTGGGTGGCACTGGGAGAAGGTGGGTAAAGTGTCATGCCCAAGGACACAGCGGCAGTGACTAGGATGGCGGAAGCGGGAATCGAACCACTCCACCACGGCCACTCTACCAACCGAGCTATGCTCGTTAACATCATTTAGTTCAGTAGCTGCAGTAAATAACGTACCAATCTCGATACAGCAAACACAGTCAAATAGATGTATTAGACATGTATAATTTAACAATGCCCTTGGGGAACTAAAACGTCTTAATTATGTAACATGCGTTCCAATTCCTACCTAATGGTCAAACTGATCCATAGTACATGACAACAGGAGATATGTCCCAATGTGAGAGCTATGGGCGTCGATTAGTAGATTGTAACCACTTCCCTATGTACAGGTTATGGTAGTACAAAACCCAAAACAGGTGAAGTTGGCACGTTGTGTAAAATGTCAATAAAAACAGAATACAAGGATTCAATTATATTCAATTGAATAGACTGCAAAGACAAGCTATGTAATGTTTGAACTGTGAAACTAAATTTATTTTTGCAAATAATCATTAATTTAGATTGCAAAAAAGTTGGCACAGGGGCATTTTTAACACTGTGTTACATGGCCTTTCCTTCTAACGACACCCAGTAAACGTTTAGTAACTGAGGAGACACATTTTTGAAGCTTTTCAGGTGGAATTATTTCCCATTCTTGCTTGATGCGCAGCTTAAGTTGTTCAACAGTCTCCGTTGTGGTATTTTAGGCTTCATAATGCGCCACACATTTTCAATGGGAGACAGGTCTGGACTACAGGTAGGCCAGTCTAGTACCCGCACTCTTTTACTACATTATCTTGCTGAAATAAGCAGGGGCGTCCATGATAATGTCGGTAAGCACAACCAAAATTATTCCGAACATTAGGCGCACCGGGTTATAAGGGTGTGAGGAGGCGGGGCCGGCAGACCTGCAGCGAGGCGGGCCGCGCCGGGGCCGACTCCAAGATGGCGGCGAGGAGGCGTGGCCGGCAGACCTGCAGCAAGGCGAGGCGCGCCGGGGCCGACTACAAGATGGCGGCAAAGAGGGGTGGCCGGCGGATCAGCAGCGAGGCGGGGCGCGACCGGGACCGGCTCCGAGATGGCTGTCAGGTGCGTGGATCAATGTGGAGTTCTTCCTCCCTTCGGGTTCCATGGACCACCAAAGACAGACATGACTGCGAGCAGCGTTGTGACTTCTTTTATTTTTTTCAAATAAACCTCAGTCTCTCGTCGGGTCGCTTTTCAGCTCCTCCTCCACTGCTCGCTCTTCGGTCGCTTTTCAGCCGCCCACGTCGTCGCCGTCTGCCTCTTGCTCTCCGTCGCTCTCGTTCTGCATGCGCTGGTCCTCTGCCTCGTCCTCCTCTGCTCCCGCCCTTTTACGCACTGCCAGGTGATTATACCATTGCGCCCAGGTGGGCGATCCACGCACCTGACGTCCATCCCGGAGCCGGTCCCGGCGCGCCCCACCTCGCTGCCGGTCCGCCGGCCACGCCTCCTCACAAAGGGTTTTGAGAAAATGAAAGGATTTTAAGTGCGCCTTATAGTCGTAAAAATACGGTAATTTGGTAATTAACCCTTGTGTGGTGCTCGGATCTGTGGGACCCGTTTTCATTTTTTATTAAAAGAAAAATTATACAATTAATTAATTTTTCAAACTGAGACTCACTGACTTTGGCTCATTTTCTGTGAAGAACATATATCAGAATACATATTTAATGACCACACACCATACACCCCCCCTACACATTTCTATTACATATAAGATGTCCGGGTCCACTGGACCCGGGGCTAATAGAAGTGTGGAAATTGATGTTTTGTGAACCACACACACACACACACACACACACAGCAGGCCTAGACAGGAGGAGGACAGAGTGTAGGTAGACAGAACATCAGAGGGTTATATGTGCGAGAAAATGAGAGCAGACAGTGTTGACAAACAATGTTGCAACCTTGTTGTCAGAAAAATTGTATGTAAATTATCAAAAAACTTCCCGTTCACTGAGTTCCCAGTGAACAGATGAAAGCAGTCTTTGTTGCACCAAGCCAAAGGCTTGGAAAATTCCGCTGTGTACGATGGGAGGAGACGGGAGGGGTTATCTATTGTGATCCAAGACTTGCCCAAGCTCGATCCAGGACCAGCCCAAGCCCGAGGCATATTTTTCTTTTGTGTTAATGTGACCGAAAACAATGGCTGTTTACATACCCTCCATTCCTTTAGAAAAAGCTGTTGTTATGTAAACAGGGAATATCCAAATAAAAGAGGAGACATAAACCTTTTTTTGTCAGAGCGTGCTGGAAACTGTGCAAGAGTACAGACCAGACGTTTCTCCTCAAAATGAGCCAAATTTAATTCTGTCTCTGTTTATTTCCTTGCTTCTTGTCTTGTTTAATAGATGTCATCGATGCTTGAACCTGACACTTGTGTGGCAACCGCAGGTGCAGAAACACAAAAGAAGAATCCCTGTGGGATGCAGAAACTGGCAGAGAAATTTTCCGTGCAACGTTCATATTGTTGTTACTCAGCCAGCGTTTGTGGGTCTGATGGACCCGTTGCATTTTGTGGCTTTTAATGCCTCACAATCAAACACTTTTATGTTAAAATATTGAACAGATGTTTACCTTATCCCAATAAACATCTGTTCAAATTACTGAACAGATGTTTACCTTATCCCAATAAACATCTGTTCAGCATTTTAACATAAAAGTGTTTGATTGTGAGGCATTAAAAGCCACAAAATGCAACGGGTCCATCAGACCCACAAACGCTGGCTGAGTAACAACAATATGAACATTACACAAGGGTTAAGATGTTATGATACATGATATAAATGTGTCAAATGCTTTTGTCGATTACATAAATGTGTCCAATCTGCTGTGTAATATTTTTTTTTTAAACATCTTGTAAGTAAGGAAACATGTCTAAAGTTTGTAAACTTTGTACAACTTTTTGTTATTTTCATTTTGTGTGGGGAGTTACCCGCTGATATACAATTATATAGAATGTATAATTACATCTCCTTAACAACTGTGTCTCTAATCGCTCTGCAGCACAGAGTTCAGTCGTGATACGAGACAAACGCGCGTGGATTATTCAAGCATCTGTCATTCCATTATTTTTGTTTTGCTCAAGGTACTTAACCCTCAGCACTCAATTTCTCCCTGCCCCCGTCTCCTCTCCTTCACCTAACCCCCACCCGGCATCCGAGCGACTCATCACACCTCAAGGCATGGCGACTCCAGCTAATGGCTGATCGAGGTAATCAATGCACTGCACGACACTTAAGCCCCTCTACTTCTATTCGCATGCATTGATGGCCCTTCTCCTTCATTACCGATTCAACCTCCCTGGTTCGCCGCATGGCTAATCCTTTCTTTGGCTTTCCATCCATCTTCCCCCCCAAGTCACACCCCCCTTCATCGCTCGCCATCTACTCTACCACTCCGGCTTAATAGTGATTCCCAAAGCCCAAAGAAAGTCTGCGGGCTATATAGCGTTTTCTATTCGGGCTCCAGTACTATGGAATGCCCTCCCGGTAACAGTTAGAGATGCTACCTCAGTAGAAGCATTTAAGTCCCATCTTAAAACTCATTTGTATACTCTAGCCTATATATATATATATATATATATATATATATATATATATATATATATATATATATATATATATATATATATATATATATATATATATATATATATATATATATATATATATATATATATACACTACCGTTCAAAAGTTTGGGGTCACCCAAACAATTTTGTGGAATAGCCTTCATTTCTAAGAACAAGAATAGACTGTCGAGTTTCAGATGAAAGTTCTCTTTTTCTGGCCATTTTGAGCGTTTAATTGACCCCACAAATGTGATGCTCCAGAAACTCAACCTGCTCAAAGGAAGGTCAGTTTTGTAGCTTCTGTAACGAGCTAAACTGTTTTCAGATGTGTGAACATGATTGCACAAGGGTTTTCTAATCATCAATTAGCCTTCTGAGCCAATGAGCAAACACATTGTACCATTAGAACACTGGAGTGATAGTTGCTGGAAATGGGCCTCTATACACCTATGTAGATATTGCACCAAAAACCAGACATTTGCAGTTAGAATAGTCATTTACCACATTAGCAATGTATAGAGAGTATTTCTTTAAAGTTAAGACTAGTTTAAAGTTATCGTCATTGAAAGGTACAGTGCTTTTCCTTTAAAAATAAGGACATTTCAATGTGACCCCAAACTTTTGAACGGTAGTATATATATATATATATATATATATATATATATATATATATATATATATATATATATATATATATATATATATATATATATATATATATATATATATATATATATATATATATATATTATATGTAAATGTGTGTGTGTGTGTGTGTGTGTGTGTGTGTGTGTGTGTGTGTGTGTGTGTGTGTGTGTGTGTATATGTATATGTAAATGTTTATTTATGTGTGTGTGTATATGTATATTATATGTATACGTCTATGTATATGTAAATGCCCATGTATATATATATATATATATATATATATATATATATATATATATATATATATATATATATATATATATATATATATATATATATATATATATATACATATATATATATATATATATATATATATATATATATATATATATATATATATATATATATATATATATATATATATATATATATATATATATGTATATGTGTATATATGTATATGGGTCTATATGTGTGTATATATATATATATATATATATATATATATATATATATATATATATATATATATATATATTCATACATATACTGTATATTCCTCGCGCACTTGGCTAGGAGACTGTAGAAAATGGACTAGTAAGGACAAATTTAAAAAATAATAATAATTAAAAAAATAATAATAATTTAACTTGAGACTTCCCGCTGGCCGGATTTTGGACACTGGGGGGCCGTATCCGGCCCACGGGCCATAGTTTGGGGACCCCTGCTTTAAATAGATCCCCTTTTTAGACCAGTTTATCTGCCATTTATTTTATTTTCTCCTCTGCCCCCCTCTCCCTTGTGGAGGGGGGGGGGGGGGACACAGGTCCGGTGGCCATGGATGAATTGCTAGCTGTCCAGAGTCGGGACCCAGGGTGGACCGCTCACCTGTGCATCGGTTGGGGACATCTCTGCGCTGCTGACCCGTCTCAGCTCGAGATGGTCTCGTGCTGGCCCCACTATGGACTGGACTCTCACTATTATGTTAGATCCACTATGGACTGGACTTTCACAATATTATGTTAGACCCACTCGACGTCCATTGCATCCGGTCTCCCCTATAGAGAGGGGGGGGTCACCCACATATGCGGTCCTCTCCAAGGTTTCTCATAGTCATTCACATCGACGTCCCACTGGGGTTGTGAGTTTTTCCTTGCCCTTATGTGGGCTCTGTACCGCGGATGTCATTGTGGCTTGTGCAGCCCTTTGAGACACTAGTGATTTAGGGCTATATAAATAAACATTGATTGATTGATTTTACAGTAAAAGCACACTTAACTTACCAAACCAAAGCTCATTGGGAAGTTATTACCCTTATTTTGCGTTAGTGGAGTTTTTATTTTTTTATTTTATCTCCTCAGTAGCCACATTAATTTTAGCTGCATGCAAGGTGGAAGACAAGACATGAGAACCACGGGTATTGATCTAGATATCGATTTGCATGTCTTGTTATTGTCAATAGTGCGTGTGTGCATTGTGTGTTGCAACTTGCCTGTGCTTAAAAAGTGCTAAATAAATCAAGTTTGATCGATTGATAATATCGATACCACGGTTGGTATTGGTATCGGACCGATACGAGCGCGACGGGCTCGATACTTTTGCTGCGGTTTCTCGTCCACGTTAAGCAAATTACTTGCTTTTTCTCAAACAGCACGTCTCTCTCTCTCTCTCCCTCGCTCTGCCGCTCACTCGACTGCTCACTCCTTGCTACTAGGCCTGTGAATCTTTGGGCAACGCACCATTTCGGAGGGTTACGACTCCATTCAAAATCCATTCTCAATTCAGAAAGATTCTCGAATCAAAATCGATACTTTTTAATAACATTGGGTGTCAGTTCTATTATTAACTACATCCCTCCATCAAATAGATAACAGCTGTGATAAATGTCTTTATTACTTAAAAGAAAACTGGTTTTATTACAATTCTACCCAAACATTCAATAAAGTCAAATACAAATAAGGCAACAAGAGAAGTATCCAACGTTTCTCTTAAAATAAACTAGATATGAGCAACTACAGTAGGAAGGGGGTTCATTTGTCGTGGTTTACCTGACACATAAAACGTGACAAATTGGGGGGGGGGGCGGGTCTATCATTCACTTTAGTTGCCAGACGGCAGTAGAGTGTTGAATGTCTTTGTGGGGGGAGGTGTAGTCAGCGCTGCCTGCAGGAGGAAAAGTCACCGCCGCTGTCCATGGTACTGAGGACGAGTACCATCGGGCATGTGCTGACGGCGAGACACAGCTGGCAGGTGATTAGATTTCACAGGTGGTACGGGTTAATCTAATCATCTGTTGTCTTTAACAGTAAGCGTCCGGGAGCAGAGAGGAAGAGAGGATACGGACGTGACTGAAAAGTCACGTTCTGGGAGAGAAAACTTTAAATAAAAACGCATGATCATTAAAATTCTGTTAAAACCTGCACGCTTGGATCCTGTGAAGTGTCTGTCAGTGGGACCGCTAGGAAGCGACTTCCACAGTCTTAAAATGTGTTGTGTGGCAATTCCGACTTTGACCACAGCGTCACATGCTCTTTGGAGTGGCGCTTTCCATCATTTTCAGCAGACTGCATGGGGCCATATGAATCCTTTCCCTACTGTACATCAACAATATGACTTGCCTGAGTCGCTTGACAGGACAAATACAAAAATAAATATCAAAAGGTTTTGTGTTGATATAGATTTTTTTTTAATTGATTAAAAATCGTTTTTTTGGACACTCTTATTACTAACTTTATTTTTCACAAATATATGCCTGCAATGGAAGTTATTTATGTTTACATATATGTATTAGCATTTTTTGTAAAATATTTTTATTTTGTACAAGTTTATTTTTATTTTTATATATATATATATAATTATGTGGAATTGAATTAAATAGGGGAGTTATTTTAAATAAGTATATACTAATACACTTAGAAAAACATTTCTATTAGAATAAAATATTTTCCCTGTAGTCCCCTATAGTCATAATCAACTAACTCACAAATTTACGAAGGGATTCAATGATTGCGACAAGTATCGGCATCAATATCAGTGATACTAATCCTGCTTTTACTTGGTGTCAGATCGATACCAACATTTTAAGTATCGCCCACCCCCAATGACAACCGTGGATTGTAATTTAGTACAATGGTACCTCAGGGTACGAATTTAATTGGTTCTGTGACGCAGGTCGTACCTCGAAAAACTAGTATTGCGAAACAGCATTGGCCATTGAGATTAGTTAAAAATAAACAAAACAATCTATACATTTAAAAAAAAACACAATTTTAACATGCAATAAGTCTTTTAAAAAGTAAAACTAACTTTTAATTAGAAATGTTGTATGAAAAACAACACGAGGGGCGTCAAACTAATTTTCAGCTATAGAATTGTCAGTCATATTGACACACAATTGCACCTTTGTTTAATTATTATCATTGTTTGCCGACAAAATGTTGGAAAACCTGCTTTGTAATCAGACGTCAAAGCGACAAGCAGCGATTTTTTGGATCAGATAGTGTAGAATTTAATTTGAAAAGGGTTTCAATGAAAACAAAAATGATTGGAATTGCTTGTTGTATCAATTAATATTAATTTAAGAACTGCATGTGCATGCAATGCATTTATCAAGAAAGATGAAAGGCCTTATTGATGCACATTATTTCCAAGTTTCCCAGGCCTTGATTTTGACACCTGTGCAATATAACATAGTATGGTAGTTTTATAAAGTGACATAATAACAATGTACAGCATTTACCTTGGTGAACAGACTTCTATGGTATCTCCTTTAAGCTCATTTTCCTTCAAACTCCACCATCAGCAGCTTCTCTATATTTTCATGGGTAAATGTCCTCCGTTTATCAATCAATAAATAAAAATGTGTTTGTATAGCCCTTAATCACAAGTACCTCAAAGGGCATCCCCTCATCTGAACCTACACTCAGGCAAGGAAAAACTCAAAAAGCCCAAGATGGGAAAGGAAGAAATCTTGCAGTTGAAATACTTTTAAAAAATTATTTTCAACATCTACATGGTTGATGTATCATATATAGAGTGCACTGGTATATAGGCTGCACTTACTAAATTTTAGAAAAATGTTGCCATATCTTAGCACCAGACTATAAACCGCAGATTTATACGTGAAATTAGTTATATAACAGAAATATTTTGCAAATGTTTATTGTTTTCAAACAGTGTCTATAACACGGCAGTAAAACGGCTGATCAAACAAAACAGAAGTCATCGTCACGGACCCACTAGCTGCGGAAGCTAGCTCTCCAGTCAGCTAAACAGACCCAATAACTACACGGTGACGTTTTTGGTGAATTAACTGAGGAATTTGTGAAACTGGAACAATACAAAAAGAACGTCATTGTAAGTTAATAATACTAGCACAGACACGCTAAAAACGCGTTAGAATATTAGCTAATGCTAAAAACGCTAGCTTCATTACATTATGATAGCCCATACAGAAATGCACGTAGACACTCCTACAGACATCACACACGGGACGGTTTAGTAAGTAAGAATTGTTTTAGTTACATTGTAAAACTTGGACTGATGAATGAAGAATCCATAAGAGTAGAATAGTTTTACCATGAATTGATTTACGTGGACCCTGACTTAAAGAAGTTGAAAAACTTATTCGGGTGCTACCATTTAGTGGTCAATTGTACGGAATATGCACTGTACTGTGCAATCTACTAATAAAAGACTCAATCAATCAATCAATAGAAAGCCTATGGACCATTTGAAGACAGAAAGGCACTTTTACTTCCGGTTCAAAGCTTTAAACAGCAAGATTTTTTTATTTACCCAGCAGCGCCAGCAGTGAGCGAACACGTCCAAAAGATGACTCCAAAGCACAAACAATAAAACTCCATTTCAATCTCTTTGCACATGTTTATGAAACCTGTTTGCATTATGGCGATTCGGGAAGAAAAATCCATGAATTAGCCGCACCGTTTTAATAAGCCATAGGGTTCAAAGCGTAGGAAAAAATAGCGGCCTATAGATTTTCTGTATTTTTTTGTGTGTAAAACTGTGTAATTATTGATTTATTTATTGGAACAACAACAAATTCAGCGGTGAACCGACACACGACAGTACAAGCGAGGTGTGAGAGGAGATAATACAAGCTCAGCAACAACCTTGCAGAAGGAGACCCTTGGTCAATCTTCATTTGCATGTTTGCCGATAATTACTTTTGATTTCCATTCGAAATTTGATTCCGAGTCGTACGGAACGACGTCAGGAAAAGACGTCGTTGGTATTCTGAGGTGGGATGGGGTGGTGGAACGCATTCCGTTGTCAGTAATTGTTTTTTCTGCACACAACTCGATTGGTTTTCTCCTCAGCAAATGCCCTCTGCAAGGTTTAATAACAATCATGTACAAGGTTTTGATGTCATCTTAGGGACTAACCAACCACGCAACTGATATTAATGTCAATAATAATTGAATTCAAGGCAATATCTGCTGTTTGAGGATCCTGTGACCACCAAGTCCTTACAGTCTCACTCCACGCTGAAGTTGAGCTCTAATGCAAGCGTGGAGTCATTGAAGAGCTGAAGCAGAGTTAGGATGACGAAGTAATTGATAAGGCCGACAGGTGGCTTGGTCGGCGGGAGAGGACGGCTGGAGATCTGTGCAGATCTTGACAATCTGGCAGGAGCTGGCACCAGGACAGGCTTCTTGCCGCCGTCGTGATTGCTCCACTTCAGGCAGGTGTGACGATTTCAGATAAGCGGCAGTAATCTAAGAAACAGTCTTAGCACCTTCACACTAAAGCCATTCAAACAGCACACAGGTGTCAACGTTGTTCAGTTATTTCAGTTCAGTTATTTGGTGGGTTTAGAGCAGGGGTGTCCAAACTTTTTCCACTAAGGGCCGTACACGGAAAAATTTAAGCATTTTGATATTTTTCATTTTCAAACCCTTAACAAAATATATAGATTTTTTATTTTTTTACATTTGGGAGCTCCCGGGGACCATGAAGGGTCTCAGTCATTAAAATGTAAAAAATAAGTCAAATGATTATTATTTTTTATTTAACGCTTACAGTAAATCTCTATTAAACTTCAGGTTGATATAAAGTTAAAAAAATGTGCCTTTTCTGTCAAAGACAATTTTGTTTTTTATAGTAAAACTGAAATATGCAGTATTTAGTAATTAGATCCCTAAAAGATCAATAATACAAGACACCATTGATTTTTATTATTTAATATTTTTGAGTAATCACAGTGAAATGTTAAATAAAATCCTACTAAATATATTTGGGATCCAAAAGGTCCCCCACTCATAAAGTGATACATTTTTATTGGTTTATTTTTACTTTTAACACTTAAATTACGAGATCAACTTCAGATATGTCTGTCGATTTTACGTTTGAACTATTATTTTGTTTGTTTTATGCTCTTTGGTCAAATAAAACTTTGATGTTTTTTTTATGGCAACCACACAATATATGCTTTTTCTTGTTACATTTCACCTCATTCCACTTTTTATAAATGTTTTTTTAAATTTTTGCAATATTATCAATTTTGCAATGTTTGCAGAATGTGTGGCGGGCCGGTAAACAATTAGCTGCGGGCCGCCAATGGCCCCCGGGCCGCACTTTGGACACCGCTGGTTTAGAGTCAACTCGGTAGTCAGTTATTTGGTGGGTTTAGAGCAGGGGTGTCCAAACTTTTTCCATTAAGGGCCGTACACGGAAAAATTTAAGCATGCGGGGGCCATTTTGATATTTTTCATTTTCAAACCTTAACAAAATATATGGATTTTTTTTTTTTTTTTACATTTGGGAGCTCCCGGGGACCATGAAGGGTCTCAGTCATTAAAATGTAAAAAATAAGTCAAATGATTATTATTTTTTATTTAACGCTTACAGTAAATCTCTATATCAACTTCAGGTTGATATAAAGTTTAAAAAATGTGCCTTTTCTGTCAAAGACAACTTTTTTTTTTATAGTAAAACTGAAATATGCAGTATTTAGTAATTAGAGTCCTAAAAGATCAATAATACAAGACACCATTGATTTTTATTATTTAATATTTTTGAGTAATCACAGTGAAATGTTAAATAAAATCCTACTAAATATATTTGGGATCCAAAAGGCCCCCCACTCATAAAGTGATACATTTTTATTAGTTTATTTTTACTTTCAACACTTAAATTACGAGATCAACTTCAGATATGTCTGTCGATTTTACGTTTGAACTATTATTTTGTTTGTTTTATGCTCTTTGGTCAAATAAAACTTTGATGTTTTTTTTATGGCAACCACACAATATATGCTTTTTCTTGTTACATTTCACCTCATTCCACTTTTTATAAATGTTTTTTTAAATTTTTGCAATATTATCAATTTTGCAATTTTTGCAGAATGTGTGGCAGGCCGGTAAACAATTAGCTGCTGGCCGCCAATGGCCCCCGGGCCGCACTTTGGACACCGCTGGTTTAGAGTCAACTCGGTAGTCAGTTATTTGGTGGGTTTAGAGCAGGGGTGTCCAAACTTTTTCCACTAAGGGCCGTACACGGAAAAATTTAAGCATGCGGGGGCCATTTTGATATTTTTCATTTTCAAACCTTAACAAAATATATGGAATTTTTTTTTTCAACATTTGGGAGCTCCCGGGGACCATGAAGGGTCTCAGTCATTAAAATGTAAAAAATAAGTCAAATGATTATTATTTTTTATTTAACGCTTACAGTAAATCTCTATATCAACTTCAGGTTGATATAAAGTTTAAAAAATGTGCCTTTTCTGTCAAAGAAAACTTTGTTTTTTATAGTAAAACTGAAATATGCAGTATTTAGTAATTAGATCCCTAAAAGATCAATAATACAAGACACCATTGATTTTAATTATTTCATATTTTTGAGTAATTACAGTGAAATGTTAAATAAAATCCTACTAAATATATTTGGGATCCAAAAGGTCCCCCACTCATAAAGTGATACATTTTTATTAGTTTATTTTTACTTTTAACACTTAAATTACGAGATCAACTTCAGATATATCTGTCGATTGTACGTTTGAACTATTATTTTGTTTGTTTTATGCTCTTTGGTCAAATAAAACTTTGATGTTTTTTTTATGGCAACCACACAATATATGCTTTTTCTTGTTACATTTCACCTCATTCCACTTTTTATAAATGTTTTTTTAAATTTTTGCAATATTATCAATTTTGCAATTTTTGCAGAATGTGTGGCAGGCCGGTAAACAATTAGCTGCGGGCCGCCAATGGCCCCCGGGCCGCACTTTGGACACCACTGGTTTAGAGTCAACTCGGTAGTCAGTTATTTGGTGGGTTTAGAGCAGGGGTGTCCAAACTTTTTCCACTGAGGGCCGTACACGGAAAAATTTAAGCATGCGGGGGCCATTTTGATATTTTTCATTTTCAAACCTTAACAAAATATATGGATTTTTTTTTTTTTTTTACATTTGGGAGCTCCCGGGGACCATGAAGGATCTCAGTCATTAAAATGTAAAAAATAAGTCAAATGATTATTATTTTTTATTTAACGGTTACAGTAAATCTCTATATCAACTTCAGGTTGATATAAAGTTAAACAAATGTGCCTTTTCTGTCAAAGACAACTTTTTTTTTTATAGTAAAACTGAAATATGCAGTTTTTAGTGATTAGAGTCCTAAAAGATCAATAATACAAGACACCATTGATTTTTATTATTTAATATTTTTGAGTAATCACAGTGAAATGTTAAATAAAATCCTACTAAATATATTTGGGATCCAAAAGGTCCCCCACTTGTGTTTATTTTTACTTTTAACACTTAAATTACGAGATCAACTTCAGATATGTCTGTCGATTTTACGTTTGAACTATTATTTTGTTTGTTTTATGCTCTTTGGTCAAATAAAACTTTGATGTTTTTTTTTATGGCAACCACACAATATATGCTTTTTCTTGTTACATTTCACCTCATTCCACTTTTTATAAATGTTTTTTTAAATTTTTGCAATATTATCAATTTTGCAATTTTTGCAGAATGTGTGGCAGGCCGGTAAACAATTAGCTGCTGGCCGCCAATGGCCCCCGGGCCGCACTTTGGACACCGCTGGTTTAGAGTCAACTCGGTAGTCAGTTATTTGGTGGGTTTAGAGCAGGGGTGTCCAAACTTTTTCCACTAAGGGCCGTACACGGAAAAATTTAAGCATGCGGGGGCCATTTTGATATTTTTCATTTTCAAACCTTAACAAAATATATGGATTTTTTTTGTTTTAACATTTGGGAGCTCCCGGGGACCATGAAGGGTCTCAGTCATTAAAATTTAAAAAATAAGTCAAATGATTATTATTTTTTATTTAACGCTTACAGTAAATCTCTATATCAACTTCAGGTTGATATAAAGTTAAAAAAAATGTGCCTTTTCTGTCAAAGACAACTTTGTTTTTTATAGTAAAACTGAAATATTTGACGTTGATTTGAACATTGAAATTTGGTCATTTCCCAAACAATATTCTACAACACAATTACAACGTTGAAACAACTTGAATTAGGTCCTGACGTTAGGCAACTCAAACCTAACGTTGAAACAACATGCTTTTTGACGACTTTTAATCAATGTTGGGTTCTGACGTTGAGTTGACCATTGAATTTGGGTCATTTTTTAACCAATATTCTACAACACAAATACAACGTTGAAACAACATGCTTTTTTGACGATGTTTAATCAATGTTGGGTTCTGACCTTGAGTAGACCATTGAAATTTGTTCTTTTCCCATCCAAAATTCTTCAACACAAATACAACGTTGAAACAACATAATTTTTGACGATGTTCATTCTATGTCAGGTTGTGACGTTTTTTGAACATTGAAATTTGGTAATTTCCCAACCAAAATTCCACAACACAGTCACAACGTTGAAACAACATGAGTTAGGTCCTGACGTTAGGCAACTCAAACTTAACGTTGAAACAACATTCTTGTTGACGACTTTTAATCAATGTTGGGGTCTGACGTTGATTTGACCATTGAATTTCGGTCATTTTCTAACCAATATTCTACAACACAAATACAACGTTGAAACAATATGCTTTTTTGACGACGTTTAATCAATGTTGGGTTGTGACCTTGAGTAGACCATTGAAATTTGGTCTTTTCCCAGCCAAAATTCTACAACACAAATACAACTTTGAAACAACATAATTTTTGACGATGTTTATTCAATGTCAGGTTGTGACGTTGATTTGAACATTGAAATTTGGTCATTTCCCAAACAATATTCTACAACACAATTACAACGTTGAAACAACATGAATTAGGTCCTGACGTTAGGCAACTCAAACCTAACGTTGAAACAACATTCTTTTTGACGACTTTTAATCAATGTTGGGTTCTGACGTTGAGTTGACCATTGAATTTGGGTAATTTTTTAACCAATATTCTACAACACAAATACAACGTTGAAACAAGATGCTTTTTGACGACGTTTAATCAATGTTGGGTTCTGACCTTGAGTTGACCATTAAAATGTGGTTGTTTCCCAAACAAAATTCTACAACACAAATACAACGTTGAAACAACATAATTTTTGACGATGTTTATTCAATGTCAGGTTGTGACGTTGATTTGAACATTGAAATTTGGTCATTTCTCAAACAATATTCTACAACACAATTACAACGTTGAAACAACATGAATTAGGTCCTGACGTTACGCAACTCAAACCTAACGTTGAAACAACATGCTTTTTGACGACTTTTAATCAATGTTGGGTTCTGACGTTGAGTTGACCATTGAATTTGGGTAATTTTTTAACCAATATTCTACAACACAAATACAACGTTGAAACAACATGCTTTTTTGACGACGTTTAATCAATGTTGGGTTCTGACCTTGAGTTGACCATTGAAATTTGGTCGTTTCCCAAACAAAATTCTACAAAACAAATACAACATTAAAACAACATAATTTTTGACGATGTTTATTCAATGTCAGGTTGTGACGTTGATTTGAACATTGAAATTTGGTCATTTCCCAAACAATATTCTACAAGACAATTACAACGTTGAAACAACATGAATTAGGTCCTGACGTTAGGCAACTCAAACCTAACGTTGAAACAACAGTCTTTTTGGCGACTTTTAATAAATACTGGGTTCTGACATTGAGTTGACCATTGAATTTCGGTCATTTTCTAACCAATATTCTACAACACAAATACAACGTTGAAACAACATGCTTTTTTGACGACGTTTAATCAATGTTGGGTTGTGACCTTGAGTAGACCATTGAAATTTGGTGTTTTCCCAGCCAAAATTCTATAACACAGATACAACGTTGAAACAATATAATTTTTGACGATGTTTATTCAATGTCAGGTTGTGACGTTGATTTAAACATTGAAATTTGGTCATTTCCCAAACAATATTCTACAACACAATTACAACGTTGAAACAACATGAATTAGGTCCTGACGTTAGGCAACTCAAACCTAACGTTGAAATAACATTATTTTTGACGACTTTTAATCAATGTTGGGTTCTGACGTTGAGTTGACCATTGAATTTGGGTCATTTTTTAACCAATATTCTACAACACAAATACAACGTTGAAACAACATGCTTTTTTGACGACGTTTAATCAATGTTGGGTTCTGACTTTGAGTACACCATTGAAATGTGGTCTTTTCCCAGCCAAAATTCTACAACATAAATACAACGTTGAAACAACATAATTTTTGACGATGTTTATTCAATGTCAGGTTGTGACGTTTATTTGAACATTGAAATTTGGTCATTTCCCAACCAAAATTCCACAACACAATTACAACGTTGAAACAACATGAATTAGGTTGACGTTAGGCAACTCAAACCTAACGTTGAAACAACATTCTTTTTGACGACTTTTAATAAATACTGGGTTCTGACGTTGAGTTGACCATTGAATTTCGGTCATTTCCTAACCAATATTCTACAACACAAATACAACGTTGAAACAACATGCTTTTTTGACGACGTTTAATCAATGTTGGGTTCTGACCTTGAGTAGACCATTGAAATGTGGTCTTTTCCCAGCCAAAATTCTACAACACAAATACAACTTTGAAAGAACATAATTTTTGACAATGTTTATTCAATGTCAGGTTGTGACGTTTATTTGAACATTGAAATTTGGTCATTTCCCAAACATTATTCTACAACACAATTACAACGTTGAAACACATGAATTAGGTCCTGACGTTAGGCAACTCAAACCTAACGTTGAAACAACATTCTTTTTGACGACTTTTAATCAATGTTGGGTTCTGACGTTGAGTTGACCATTGAATTTCGGTCATTTTCTAACCAATATTCTACAACACAAATACAACGTTGAAACAACATGCTTTTTTGACGTTTAATCAATGTTGGGTTGTGACCTTGAGTAGACCATTGAAATTTGGTGTTTTCCCAGCCAAAATTCTATAACACAAATTCAATGTTGAAACAATATAATTTTTGACGATGTTTATTCAATGTCAGTTTGTGACGTTGATTTGAACAATGAAATTTGGTCATTTCCCAAACAATATTCTACAACACAATTACAACGTTGAAACACATGAGTTAGGTCCTGACGTTAGGCAACTCAAACCTAACGTTGAAACAACATTCTTTTTGACGACTTTTAATCAATGTTGGGTTCTGACGTTGAGTTGACCATTGAATTTCGGTCATTTTCTAACCAATATTCTACAACACAAATACAACGTTGAAACAACATGCTTTTTTGACGACGTTTAATCAATGTGGGGTTGTGACCTTGAGTAGACCATTGAAATGTGGTCTTTTCCCAGCCAAAATTCTACAACACAAATACAACGTTGAAACAACATCATTTTTGATGATGTTTATTCAATGTCAGGTTGTGACGTTGATTTGAACATTGAAATTTGGTCATTTCCCAACCAAAATTCTACAACACAAATACAACGTTGAAACAACATGAATTAGGTCCTGACGTTAGGCAACTCAAACCTAACGTTGAAACAACATGAATTAGGTCCTGACGTTAGGCAACTCAAACCTAACGTTGAAACAACATTCTTTTTGACGACTTTTAATCAATGTTGGGTTCTGACGTTGAGTTGACCATTGAATTTGGGTCATTTTTTAACCAATACTGTACAACACAAATACCATGTTGAAACAACATTCTTTTTGACGACTTGTAATCAATGTTGGGTTCTGACCTTGAGTAGACCATTGAAATTTGGTCATTTAGAAACCAAAATTCTACAACACAATTACAACGTTGAAACAACATGCTTTTTTGACGACTTTTAATCAATGTTGGGTTCTGACCTTGAGTTGACCATTGAAATTTGGTCATTTCCCAAAGAAAATTCTACAACACAAATACAACATTGAAACAACATGCTTTTTGACGATGTTTAATCAATATCAGGATGTGATGCTGATTTGACCTTTGAAATTAGGTCAATTTCCTAACCAATATTCTACAACACAAATACAACGTTGAAACAACATGCTTTCTGATGACGTTTAATCAATGATGGGTTCTGACCTTGAGTTGCCCATAGAAATGTGGTCATTTCCCAACCAAAATTCTACAACACAATTACAACATTGAAACAACTTGCTTTTTTGACGACGCTTAATCAATGATGGGTTCTGACCTTGAGTTTACCATTGAAATTTGGTCATTTCCCAAAAAAAATTCTACAACACAAATACAACGTTGAAAAAACATGCTTTTTGATGACGTTTAATCAATGATGGGTTCTGACCTTGAGTTGCCCATAGAAATGTGGTCATTTCCCAACCAAAATTCTACAACACAATTACAACGTTGAAACAACATGAATTAGGTCCTGACGTTACGCAACTCAAACCTAACGTTGAAACAACATTCTTTTTGACGACTTTTAATCAATGTTGGGTTCTGACGTTGAGTTGACCATTGAATTTAGGTAATTTTTAACCAAAATTCTACAACACAAATACAACGTTGAAACAACATTCTTTTTGACGACTTGTAATCAATGTTGGGTTCTGACCTTGAGTAGACCATAGAAATGTGGTCATTTCCCAACCAAAATTCTACAACACAATTACAACGTTGAAACAACTTGATTTTTTGATGACGCTTAATCAATGATAGGTTCTGACCTTGAGTTTACCATTGAAATTTGGTCATTTCCCAACCAAAATTCTACAACACAATTACAACGTTGAAACAACCTGAATTAGGTCCTGACGTTACGCAACTCAAACCTAACGTTGAAACAACATTCTTTTTGACGACTTTTAATCAATGTCAGGTTCTGACGTTGAGTTGACCATTGAATTTAGGTAATTTTTAACCAATATTCTACAACACAAATACAGCGTTGAAACAACATTCTTTTTGACGACTTGTAATCAATGTTGGGTTCTGACCTTGAGTAGACCATAGAAATGTGGTCATTTTCCAACCAAAATTCTACAACACAATTACAACGTTGAAACAACTTGATTTTTTGATGACGCTTAATCAATGATAGGTTCTGACCTTGAGTTTACCATTGAAATTTGGTCATTTCCCAAACAATATTCTACAACACAATTACAACGTTGAAACACATGAATTAGGTCCTGACGTTAGGCAACTCAAACCTAACGTTGAAACAACATTCTTGTTGACGACTTTTAATCAATGTTGGGTTCTGACGTTGAGTTGACCATGGAATTTGGGTCATTTTTTAACCAATACTCTACAACACAAATACTACGTTGCAACAACATTCTTTTTGACGACTTGTAATCAATGTTGGGTTCTGACCTTGAGTAGACCATTGAAATTTGGTCATTTAGAAACCAAAATTCTACAACACAATTACAACGTTGAAACAACATGCTTTTTTGACGACTTTTAATCAATGTTGGGTTCTGACCTTGAGTTGACCATTGAAATTTGGTCATTTCCCAAACAAAATTCTACAACACAAATACAACATTGAAACAACATGCTTTTTGACGATGTTTAATCAATATCAGGATGTGATGCTGATTTGACCTTTGGAATTTGGTCAGTTTCCTAACCAATATTCTACAACACAAATACAGCGTTGAAACAACATTCTTTTTGACAACTTGTAATCAATGTTGGGTTCTGACCTTGAGTAGACCATATAAATGTGGTAATTTCCCAACCAAAATTCTACAACACAATTACAACGTTGAAACAACTTGATTTTTTGATGACGCTTAATCAATGATAGGTTCTGACCTTGAGTTTACCATTGAAATTTGGTCATTTCCCAAACAATATTCTACAACACAATTACAACGTTGAAACACATGAATTAGGTCCTGACGTTAGGCAACTCAAACCTAACGTTGAAACAACATTCTTGTTGACGACTTTTAATCAATGTTGGGTTCTGACGTTGAGTTGACCATGGAATTTGGGTCATTTTTTAACCAATACTCTACAACACAAATACTACGTTGCAACAACATTCTTTTTGACGACTTGTAATCAATGTTGGGTTCTGACCTTGAGTAGACCATTGAAATTTGGTCATTTAGAAACCAAAATTCTACAACACAATTACAACGTTGAAACAACATGCTTTTTTGACGACTTTTAATCAATGTTGGGTTCTGACCTTGAGTTGACCATTGAAATTTGGTCATTTCCCAAACAAAATTCTACAACACAAATACAACATTGAAACAACATGCTTTTTGATGACGTTTAATCAATGATGGGTTCTGACCTTGAGTTGCCCATAGAAATGTGGTCATTTCCCAACCAAAATTCTACAACACAATTACAACGTTGAAACAACATGAATTGGGTCCTGACGTTACGCAACTCAAACCTAACGTTGAAACAACATTCTTTTTGACGACTTTTAATCAATGTTGGGTTCTGACGTTGAGTTGACCATTGAATTTAGGTCATTTTTAACCAATATTCTACAACACAAATACAACGTTGAAACAACATTCTTTTTGACGACTTGTAATCAATGTTGGGTTCTGACCTTGAGTTGCCCATAGAAATGTGGTCATTTCCCAACCAAAATTCTACAACACAATTACAACGTTGAAACAACTTGATTTTTTGATGACGCTTAATCAATGATAGGTTCTGACCTTGAGTTTACCATTGAAATTTGGTCATTTCCCAACCAAAATTCCACAACACAAATACAACTTATTTGGCTTGCATGTAAACACACACAAGTTACCAAGTATGTTGGTGCAGAGACTGAGCCCACCTTAATGACAGGGTTCCCTTCTGTTGTGCCACCACCATCTGCCACTACTTGAGTTGGAATTACATGTACACACCCACACAAACACACACACGAACAGACAACTGCTGCGGTATAAATATGACACACCTTACAAGATCGGTCTCTGCAGGTTCAAGGCGCACATGCTGTTCATCTGTGTTTACAATCTGTGCCTGACTCAGGCCTCCCACCAAACTGGTCTGTTGACAAAATATCACAAACTCCAGTATAGATCATGAACCTCGAACACGCATGCAAATATGTGCAGCTACCTCAGAAATCTAATAACCAACATCCATTTTGGGATGTAAATTCGAATTTCTTGGCCGTTTAAAATTCCTAAAGCTAATTGGTAGCATGCCTATGGCAAATCCAATGAAAACTAGCATTGAGTTGAAAGGCGGCGCCTTACTCCTGACAGACATGCTTGCTTTGTTAGCAAATACAATTGCAACCTCGAGGCAGTATGCAACAAATACGCACCAAGTGCTTGAGTCTGCAACCTGTAATGGCAAAATTCATATTTTAGTAATATTTTGCCTAAAATCACATTATAAGTCTAAGACAGGGGTCGGCAACCCGCGGCTCCGGAGCCGCATGCGGCTCCTTGACCACTCTGATGCGGCTCAGCTACATACATGCCGATCCTCCCGATTTTCCCAGGAGATTTATGGATGTCAGTGTCTCTCATAAATTACTCCCAGGGAAAAAATAATCCTATTTACACTCTAATTACTAAATAAAGGGCGTGCCCTAATTGCACTGCAGTAATTGTCCTCTATAGCATTTACATACAGCGTGCCAGTCCAGCCACATGTTGCATGTTGTTATTACTTGCACACACAGGAGACAGCAAAGCATACTTACTCATCAGCCACACAGCTTACACTGACGGTAGCCGTATCAAACAACTTTAACATTGTTACGTTACAAATATGCGCCACACTGTGAACCCACACCAAAAAAGAATGAAAAACACATTTCTGGAGAACATCCCACCGTAACACAACATAAACACAACACAACCATTACCCAGAATCCCATGCAGCCCTAACTCTTCCGGTCTACATTATACACCCCCGCTACCACCAAATCCCCCCACACATCAACCCCCCCCCCCCCCCCCCCCCGACCCCCCATCTCCCGGTATCGGAGGTCTCAAGGTTGTCAAGTATGGCTAATGGGTGCCATTTTGCTGTCTTTATACACACACCTTTGCAATACTTGTATATCTGACTACGGTGGCCGTAATGGGCCGACAATCCCTCAAGCGATGCGGCTTCAAAGTCACACTAAAACATTTTGACAGATTTTTGAGTGCCGTGTGTTATGTTCTTTGTTTTCAATGGGACATTTAAAGTTTTGGTGTTGTTTACAGGCGTCATATTGCAGCCTACACCTATCTTTTTATGTGGGACTGCCATCTACAGGTCACACTTATCATTACACCATGTACCGAATAAAATTCCTTCGAGGTCGGTAAGCACAGCCAGAATTATTCCATACATTAGGTAGATTTTTGTGAAAAATGAAAGGATTTTAAGTGCGCCTTATAGTCCGAAAAAAGTGGTAGTCTAATAAATACTTAAAACGATCTTAGCTTTCCCCGGACAGTAATTTATTCAAGAGGAAAAAATCCCAAGACAAACCAGACTTAGACTTAGATTTAGACTTAGACAAACTTTAATGATCCACAAGGGAAATTGTTCAACACAGTAGCTCAGTTACAATGATGAAAAGTGTAAGGATGGAAAGGACAATGCAGGTATAAATAGACTAATATAGCGATAAAAAATCTAACATATATACGAATATATACATAATATGTGTACAGAATAACATATATACAGATATAGACTTGATATAATGTGCAGCAAAGGTATCAAAATATTATACCGTTGGATTTTACATAGTAGTACCGATTGAATTAGGTCGGCACATGTAAAGATACGGAAGTCTGTACCCATCAGTAATTGCAGTATATAATGTACATATATTTAATACTGCTCTACTGCATGTGTCTTAAACACTCAAGACCGTATTTATTATTGAACTGAACTGCTGCTGCACCCATTAATACTATACCATGTATATATCTCAGAACGACTTCAGTATTGCATATAATATTCCACGTTGCATATTACCAAGTCAGACAGGCTGGCACCGAAGCCATACATAACCCGAACCATTCTCAGAAGCTCAAGGATGCACAGTCCAGACAGTTCCAAATAGCTTAAGGATATTCTGTTGGGAAGGCAACTGGTAATTTATGTCATTGTTATCAGTTCAAAACCTTGATATTTATGAGTGTGCAATAAACACTGTCATCCCACATTTATTTTTACTGCTACTTATGTGGAAGTACAGTACTCTATTCCCGGAGCAGGTCTCTGACAGTGCTATTTACAATTCCCACCTTGTTGTATATACAGTAGTTTGTTTGAATATGGGCCCATATCTTTTGCTGCTTTTCATTGCACTGCACCAATAAGAAATGAAGTCCTATTTCTATTTATAGGCCTATTATAGAGTGGAAATAGACCATGTCACCCGCCACTACTTTATTCCAAGACAGATGTTCGTAATTTGGAGGATTGATCAAATATGTCTGCCGGATGCATTGTTGGAGGTGGTAGCAATACGACCAAAGAAGGGGTCAGCCTGCATACGTTTCCAAATGATAGCAATGTTAAGAAAAGGTTAGACTTGTCCAGTCAAATTGGGACAGACCAGCCGAGAGGAGTGTAAGTTGCAGCCATCATTGAAATGATTCTGACTTCGAAGAAGGAGGGTTTTGGTTGTAGTTTGGATGGAAAACATTTAAAAGGTTAAAAAAAAATCAGGATGTCCCTGAAGGGAGAAAGACTGAGTCAGAACCTGCAAAAAAAAAAAAAAAACAGCCCCAGGGGTCAAAAACCACACAAAAAGAAGGTCATTTGCCATTTCTGCGTCCTCTTCTACTGATGTTTTTCTCTAGTTGAGTGCGGAAATGGTAGAGCATGAGAAGTCCGGAATTGTATTTTTTTTTGCTCATAATTTCTATATCAATTTTGACATAATCAGTGACCAGGGCGACAAAAACAAGCAATTAAGTCAGTTATTTTGTAAAACTTACAAACGTTGCTCGGAGAGATGAATGAAGAATCCATGTAAGTAGCAACGTTATGGATGATTAGACGACGGAACGCCACTTTTATTTCCAGTTCAAAGATGTCAAACTTATGAGATGCGATGCAAGTATAAGCCACTGTGACCTATTGTTAATTTTAAAAAGGTATTTAATGCTTAAACAAAAGGTAAGTGCCCCTAAGAAAAGGCATTGAAGCTTAGGGAGGGTTATGCAGAACGAAACTAAAACTGAACTGGCTAGAAAGTAAACAAAAACAGAATGCTGGACGACAGCAAAGACTTACTGTGGAGCAAAGACGGCGTCCACGATGTACATCCGAACATGACATGACAATCGACAATGTCCCCACGAAGAAGGATAAAAACAAATTAGATGCGGGAAATATCGCTCAAAGGAAGACATGAAACTGCTACAAGAAAATACCAAAAAAAGAGAAAAAGCCACCAAAATAGGAGCGCAAGACAAGAACTAAAACACTACACACAGGAAAACAGCAAAAAAGTCAAAATAAGTCAGGGTGTGATGTGACAGGTGGTGACAGTACACCTACTTTGAGACAAGAGCTATATTGATGCATGCTTGGTTATGGTTTAAAGTCATATCCAACAATTGCGACAACTTTTTACTGTCAACTGAGTTTCGTTTTTTAATGATTTCTGCTGGTGGTGTGCCTCCGCATTTTTTCAACGCAAAAAATGTGCCTTGGCTCAAAAAAGGTTGAAAAACACTGGATTAGAAGACGGAACACTCAAAGCTTTACATAGCTTCGCCTGCAGTGAGCGAACTCGTCCAAAAGATGGCGCCATGCCACAAACATAAACACACTGTTGAAGTGTCATTGCTTGTGTTTCATGAAGACTATTTGCTTTATGGCCGCCAGCGAATAACAATCTATAAATTAGCCGCATCGTTTTATAAGCCGCGGGGTTCAAAGCGTAGAAAATAAGTATGGTAGTTATCTAGCAATTACTCAAAAACTAATTTACATCATAGAAAATGACGACTCGATTTATTTTCAGGGGCAAAAAATGCATAAAGAGAACTGTTGGTCTCTATGGGTTCTTTTGTTTATATTGTATATGCTGCATGTATCGCATATACCAGCGATGATAAACATATATTTATCTTGTTTGTTCAAAGAGCAGTGAATAGTTGACACACAGGCACCCATTAGTAGGACTCATTAAGATGGATTAGCCAGCGCTCTGTCGCTATACGTTAATGTGATTGCGTGTGTGGGGGGTCTGTTTGTTTCTAGGGGCTTTCATTAAGCTGTCATCGCATAAAGGATGGCGGTTTTAGACGCATATTAAGACCGAAGACTGTTTGTTTACGGGTGTGTTGGTTTATGTTTAAATGATGTGTGCTGGGCTGCACAGAGGCGTCGCCTGTTTCCCTTCAAACTGCAGGATGTAAAGTGGCTGTGATCAGAGCAAGCCCGCTTTTGGTGTGACACAATCTTGTCCACGTCAAACCAATCATAAAACCCATGGATACATTAAATTTTTTGCACAGTAGTACCTCAACTCGGTTTTTTGACGGAGCTCGTAACTCCAAACACTTGTATCTCAAATCAGTGTCGCCAGTTGAAATGAATATAATCGGTGCTTGCAGACTTTTAACATGTACCGTACTTTTTAAAAAGAAAAACAAACTTTGAGATAAGAAATATTGTATGGAACACAAATTAATAGAATGTACCAGTAACAACTACAGTAGTTTTATGAAGTAATGTAATGGTAATGTACAGCATTTAACTTGGAGAATGGACTTTGAGAGGAATAAAATAACATTATCATGTTTTTTTTTTTACTTTATATTCGATATTACTGAAATTTTGAGGAACTAGATTTGTTGGAGAGCTCCTTGCAGTTCATTTAAAAAAAATGAATAAATAAGATAAAAAGGAAGTTGTGGAGGGGGGCGTGGCCTGCGGGCCTGCCGCGGAACGGGGTGTGCAAGTACCGGCCTCGAAGACAGAGACAGGTGAGTAGATGGCCCAGGTGGGCCTTGTTATCTAATCTCCCGTCGCCTTTATTAGCAGCAGCCGGAACGAGACACGTGTGGGAGTTGGAGCCCGAGAAAGACACACGGACTGAGACACGCTGGACTGAAAAGTCCCAAAATATATTGCTGGAAAGCAATCCCTGCATAAAAATAAAAGACTGTTACCAAAAAATGCCGGGCTCACAAGAATAATCTTTGTGTCAGGAGAACCCACAGGAGGGCAACCTCTACAGAAGTATTTTACACTATCTTCTTTGAGCTGCTTCTCCGTCAAACACACCATCAGCAGCTTCTTCATATTTTCATGGATACATGGCTGCAGTTTAGATATTACTTTAATGTCCTTTTAATAGCTTCACTAAATCGTCTCACACACGTTCTTTAGTTAAATGAATATCATCCACTTCTTCTTCCCAGTACTGTCCTTCACACTCACTTTGTTTCTTCCAATGCTTGGCAAAATAAAGTTATGTCGCTCTCGAGCTATAAGCTAATGCTAGCGAGTAAAACCGGTCGTTTTGGTCGGCTCTTAAGGGGTTCACTGTGACATTCGCTACACCAAATCGCAGCAGGGAGTCTCGTAACTCAAATCTTTGCTCACACCTTAACTTAAAGCATAACAATTCAATGTATGTACAAACATACATATACACATACTATACATATACAGTCACTGTGCAAACATACTGTACATATACAAGTACATATGCATACATACACTCATGCATATAAACACGTATCGTCAAACATATATTAACGTTGTTGCCC
The DNA here is from genome assembly GCF_033978785.1 of Entelurus aequoreus. NCBI lineage: Eukaryota > Metazoa > Chordata > Actinopteri > Syngnathiformes > Syngnathidae > Entelurus > Entelurus aequoreus. The sequence continues at coordinate 62,725,897 of NC_084743.1, read as the reverse complement.
TAGGGTAAACTGGGTAACACATGGCACACTGACAAAGCTTAACCTGTAGTTACTATAACAATCTACAAGGTTAATACAGTTCGCTTCTCTTTCTTCCCCTCCATGTATCTGCTTTATTTTGTATTTCAAGTTATCACTAAATATATGTATTGTTGCATTTGAAACAACTGTATTGTTGCTAAAAGAGGTAATTATTGTTATTATTCATTATCAATAGTGCTGTTTCTATTGGTATTTGTATTGCTACATTTGTAGTGTAATAATGCTCATTGTCATTTCTGTATTATTAATATTAATTTCACTAACTGCTTATGTCCTATCACTTTTACAATCATATTTGTACATATCCTTGTAGTACCATAACCCGAGTAGCTGGACAGGAAAAAATAAAAAATAAGAAATTTAAAAGCATAACAATTTGCAGGAATTAATCCAAAACACTGGTGGTGGAGGTAATACTGTATTAACTGCAAGGAGCTATCCAACACATCTAGTTCCTCAAAATGTCAGTAATATCGAATATAAAGTTAAAAAATACATGATAATGTTATTTTATTCCTCTCATATGAATGTGTTTATTTATTAGGATATGCACCGAATTTAGTACTACCAGCTACCAATTGACATAAAGTTAAAAGGTAGCATATTTCCATACCTTTTGTTGCACTTGATGTGCTGTTGCAGACGCTGCCCTAGTTCGTATTCATAGCAAACTACCATTAGGTAGAATAAAGTTGCAATTTTCCATGTCAAGAAAGCAAGCACACCTGATAGAAAGTGCTTAAAAAGTAAGGCTCCACTTTTCAAAATGCACTAGCTCGATGCTTATTGGATTGTCTTTACAAACGGTACTCGTTAGTACATGACAATTGTAACACCTCCAAATGTGATAATGAAAACTACAATTAAGATTCATGTTACAATCAAACATCAGGTTTGTCATAAGTACCGTACTTACAGTATAAACACTTTGTAGGTCTCAACAAAAGACAAAACTGGTGCAATCGACTAAATGGCAAATACTACTTTCTATGTATCATTATCACCTCAGTGTTAAATGCTAAAGATATTTTTTTTATCATTAAATAAATGAATATTTGTTATATACTGTATTTAATATATGAACCCACACAAAAATACTGAAAAATAATTAATAATAGTTAAATATGTTTAATCATGGAAATATTAACTTTAGAATGTACTTTTAGAACCAAATATATACACAATAGTGCAAATATGCTAGTATAATGTCTTGTTTTTAACATAAAAACGAAAGTAAAAATAACATCTCCAAAGTCTTTATGTGCCTTTGTGATTTGTAATATTTTGCATATTATTGCAATATATTATATGTTTGGGTAATATTCATTAGTGACAAAAGGTGTTCCCAGTATGGAAAAAATGCCAGCCATTGTTTCACAATAGTGACCATGGCAATAGTGCCATCACATAAATGACAGTCAGCATAGTAAAAAAAAAAAAAATGTCTCTGTGGTTGTATTATATCACAATTCCAATGGTGGAAAAAAAATAACACCAAAAAATCCGGAGAAAAAGCTGACATTTATGTAAGTAATCTCTCAGCCCTGACATTCGCCTTAAAACATATCTTGCCTGGAGTTACCTGTAAAAAGAGATAAAACAATTTCTGTGGCATGCGGCATTGGCTTACAGTCAGCCATACATCCTCTGTTACACTGACAAACAGGGTTTTCTATACAGTACACACACACTCACATATGTATATATATATATATATATATATATATATATATATATATATATATATATATATATATATATATATATATATATATATATATATATATATATATATATATATATATATATATGTGTGTGTATGTATATGTATATGCATATGCATATGCATATACTGTATACTGTATATGCATATGCATATGTACTGTATATGCGTGTTGTCCCGATATCAATATTTTGGTACCGGCACCGGATTAATTGTGATTAAAACATGCTTTTGTATCATTTTACAAGGTAGGGAACTGTAAGTAGGTCACATATTTTATTTGATTTAATATGAGTGAATGTTGTCTGTCTATCTGTGTTGGCCCTGTGATGAGGTGGCGACTTGTCCAGGGTGTACCCCGCCTTCCGCCCGATTGTAGCTGAGATAGGCTGCAGCGCCCCCCCGCGACCCCGAAGGGAATAAGCGGTAGAAAATGGATGGATGGATGGATGATCAAAATCAAGAGTGAGATTACTAATTCAGAGATAATATTGGAGTGTAGGTCCTGAGGTCAAACAGGTTAAGAACCCCTGTTATATACAATGACCCTGCAGATGAAAATTAGCCTTTGGCTAAAATTGCATATATTCATTAATGTACTATAACAAATGGCGACTTCCCGTCAGGAGTTGTAATATACATCTATAAACAAGCTTATTTGTATGTTTAGTGGGACAGACAAAAGTTAAGTTAGAGAAAATGTGTTGGTTTATAAATCAATTAATGTTTCTGTGCGGCCCGGTATCAAATGCTACCGGGCCCCGGACCAGTGGTTGGGGACCACTGTTCTATCAGGTTCAGGTCAGGACTCTGTGCAGGCCAGTCAAGTTCACCCACACCAGACTCTGTCAGCCATGTCTTTATGGACCTTGCTTTGTGCACTCATGCACAGTCATGTTGGAAGATGAAGGGGCCCGCTCCAAACTGTTCCCACAACGTTGGGAGCATGGAATTGTCCAATATATTTTGGTATCCTGGAGCATTCAAAGTGCCTTTCACTGGAACTAAGGGGCCAAGCCCAACTCCTGAAAAACAACCCCACACCATAATTCCTTTTACGTTTATTTCAATTATGCACGCAAGGAACTTATTGCGGTATATCGGGATTAATCGAAATTAAAAAGTGTGATTTATCTGATTTAAAAAATTACCATATTTTCCGGGTTATATTTAAGACACACCCACCAATTTTTAGAGGAAATAACTATGTTTAAATGTATTAGCCGCACCGAAATATAAGCTGCAGATATATACCGATTTTGTAAATGTTTATTTACATACCTTAAGTGATTCCAAACGGTGTCTGTAACACGGCAGTAAAACGGCTGATCAAACAAAATAGAAGTCATCGCCATGGACCCACTAGCTCCGTAAGAAAGCTCTCCAATCAGCTAAACAGACTCACTAGCTCCACGGTGACGTTTCGGTGAATTTATGAAACTGAATCAATACAAACAGAATGCCATTGTAAATTAATTCCAATCATAAACGTGTTAGCATATTTGCTAAAGCTAACGGCTCTAGCTTGATTACATTACAATAGCACATACAAATATGCATGAAAACACTCATGGGACGGTTTAGTAAGTATGAACTGTTTTAGTTACATTGTACAACTTACAAACATTGGATGAAGAATAATTTCGAGCAGAAACGCTATGGACGAATAGTTCCGGTTCAAGGAACGAAACAAGAAATACATTTACAACTAGCAGCGCCTGCAGTGAGCGAACTTGTCCAAAAGAATGACACACCTTTTCAGTGTCTCTGTCTACCATATTTCCTTGAATTGGCGCCGGGAATATGGTATTCGCATGCCTCGAATTACAGCCGGGTCAAACTCGTTTCGCAAAATAATTAGCGCATGCTTGGCACTTCCGCCGGGTCAAATATGAGTCATTAAATGACTCCCGTCTCCTGGTGGTAGAGGGCGCTAGTGATCCTTCTTGCGACTGCCGGTACTGCAGAAGAGTGCTGCAGAAGAAGACAACCGGCAGCAAGAGTGCGCAGCCATTGTTTGCTTGGACTTTTACCATGGAAGATTACATATGTAAAATAAAACAGTTTTCTAAACTGGACGTTCAATCGAAGCAGGAGGTAATACTTAAAAGGAAGATCTCCATCGAGACAGAGAGACTTTTAAAACTGAAGAAAGATAAGGAAGACTTCTATATCGATGCTTTTCTTCAAAAGGAGCTGGCATGGACTCATTTATACCTAAAGGTAAGACAATAATGACGTTTTTTTTTATTAAATGTGCTTTTCATGATAAGGTAAGCGCCGGAGTGAGAAGAGGTTTTAAAATAATTAGCGCATGCTTGGCCATCCCGCAGGCTTCTGGTAAGCGCCGGAGTGACAGGAGGTTTTAAATTAATTAGCGCCCCTGCGGCTATTCAAGGAAATACGGTATGTACATTTATATATGTAATAATAATAATAATAATAATAATAGTAGTAATAATAGCAAATTTCACACTCTGCACAATGCGGTCCGAAATGTACCGACTCGTCCATGGGTGGTCAAATACTTTTGGCAATATAGTGTATGTCTCTGGGAACCAGAAACACATTATTATTTTCATGTTCTTTCATAACCCCTTTTACACCGTAGATCTCCTTATTTCCCTGTCTCATAAATTACACGGCTATATGGTTTTATGTTTGTCCCCACGGCCACCGGCACACTCTTCAAACAGCGGAGGTGATATCACACCATTTTTTTTCCCCCCCCGCTACTCACGAGACACGGCGTAAAGTACGGCGCCAGGCCTCATGTATGCAATAACGCTGTGTCTACATCCCCTCCATCAGCCTGTTGTCACATCATTATTGACCACCTGAGAAACAAGAGCTGCTAGATAATTATCCGCATGTATCACAAGCATGACTATCGCGCAAGAGCCGGCGCTATGCGGACGACGATGTGCCAGCAAAAGGGGCCTTTAATGACGGCTCAGAAGTAAAGCCGAGTATGGGACACAAAGGAGCGCATTAAGCCTGGAATGAAGGAGGGGAGATGGCGGTGGTTGGAAAGAACAGATGGATGGATCATGGGAACGAGTCACATTGACCAGTGAACTGCATCCGTGATTGGGCTGGGTATTGATGGCGGAGGCAAGCCAATTATGTCGTACCTCTTCAGCCGGTGACGGGCGCAAAGGTGCATACAATAACAAAAGGGGACGAGGCAAAAGCCAAAGCGAGTCGCAATAAGGCAGATGGATGGGCGGGCGAAAACGTCGCTTCTCAAGCAGACGACTCTTAAGCCCGAGAAGCGTCGTGGCGGGCGGACGAGCGGAGCGCATCATGATGCAGTAAACCAGCGCTCGCTGTCGTGTCCATAACTCACACTCCCCCCCCGAGGTTTTTCCTCGAAAATGAAAATCGGTCGTCGTAGTTCGTTCTCGGATGGTGTCAGAGAAAAGAAAAAAATCCATTCTTCTTCCCGCCTCTCCTCGGATCCGTCTCTAAATCTCATCTGGGTTCATCACAGAAAAACAACTGGCTGTCTCTTAAAGGGGACCTGAACTTTTTGGGGTTGATTCGGCCCATTGATCACAATCATTTCTGTGTGTTCCAAATGTCAGGTTCAAACACTGATGGTGTCTATTAAACAGACAAGAAGCAAGGAATCATGCAGAGACAAAGTTCTATTTAGCTCATGAGGAGAATGAATGGAGCTGCGCACTTAGTCACAGTCTCGCCCTACGCTCTAAGGTACAACTCCCGCGTCCCTCTATTTATTCAGGAGTTCTAAATCTCATCTGGTTTCATCACAGAAAAACAACTGGCTGTCTCTTAAAGGGGACCTGAACTGATGAACATATATATATATGCATTACATATACATATATATATATATATATATATATATATATATACATATGTATATATATATATATATATATATATATATATATATATATATATATATATATATATATATATATATATATATATATATATATATATATATATATATATATATATATACATATGTATATATATATATATATATATATATATATATATATATATATATATATATATATATATATATATATATATATATATATATATATATATATATATATATATACTTATATATATATATATATATATATATATATATATATATATATATATATATATATATATATATATATATATATATATATATATATATATATATATATATATAAATATGCTCCATGTTTGAATGGACTTGTCACATTCCCAGGCAGGGAATGTGTTCTCGACCTATTCAGACACGTGTTTACTTCGTGTTGTTGGCGCTCCATTTTTGCCATGGTGTCATATTCTGATTCATCATGCCTTCTCGCTCCTTTCTGTCTTCTCCGTTGCAAATTCCTCAGCTAAGAATGCAACAACAGGTGCGCCATTTGTCAGGGAATGTTGCCGTTAGAAAGGGCAGCGCCTTCAAGAAGCATGTTAGCCTTTTTTTCTAATTAGTCCGGAACAAAATAAAGCCACAATACGTCAACCTCTATTTGTCGGATTTCAAAACTACAGAAGTCATGATTAGGGATGGGTATCTATGCCATAATTCAATATCGTTGTTGTACGTGATGCTTTCATATATTAGCCGCACCGGACGATAAGCAGCAGATATCTACGTTGCGTAATGAGTAGAGATGTCCGATAAGATCGGCCTGCGGATATTATCGGCCGATTAATGCTTTAAAATGTAATATCGGAAATTATCGGTATCGGTTTCAAAAAGTAAAATCAATTACTTTTTAAAACGCCGCTGTACGGAGCGGTACACGGACGTAGGGAGAAATACAGAGCAGTTGCGTCTCCCAGTCAGAAATCCCTCTCCTCTCCCCTCTCCCCTCTCCCCTCTCCCCTCTCCCGCACACACAACACAGAAGTTGCAGCACGACTGCAGCACGAGAGGCTTACTGGCGACCAATGTTCCCTCTAATTTTTCATGTGTGAGCAAACGCAAAAACTCCCTGAGTATTCAGTGGAGCCCATGTGAGTTTAGTTCCCATTAAAACCTTCACATGTTGCACAATGAGATGTAAGCAGGGGATCATATTTACATTCCTGCAACTTCCTGTTTGTAAAAAATATATTTTTATTAGTATTTATTTAATATACTAACAGCATTTCATTATTCATATTTATAAATTAAGATTCCTAATAAATGACACTAGCATAAGCACACATTTTATTGGTAAATTATAGTGTAACGACCTGGAATTACACTTTACGTGTGGTGTTGGAGTTGTCCGACTTTTTGTGTGGCTGTAAACGCATCGCTGGCTAAGTGCCATATGTGCATGTGTTGGCGCAAGTGAGAAAGGGCGAGCGGTTGCTGTTGATATAACAAAGTTGGTTTTGGTTTGGTTTGTACTGCAGAAAATGACCAGTTTTGCTAGATATCATTTTTTTTACTAATGTTTTGGTGATGTGTTTATGGCCGACAATAAAGAGTTTTGCTCAGTAAAGTGATCGATGGAATTCATGTCCTCAAAGCGTCTCGACAGTCGTTACAATATTTGATTAATGATGACGAAAACTGTTTTCTCTCTCGTGTCCGTGTCGTGTCGAAAATTGTTACGCGCTTATTTTTTTATTTGATTTTGTGCGTGGCATAGATTTGCCATGCGCAGAGGACGCTTGAGCATTGCGCAATTGCACAGGCGCGCACCTTAGAGGGAACATTGCTAGCAACGCTTGATGACCTCATCCAACCGCCGCCAGCGGAGCATAAATACAACAAGAGTCTCAATACCCGACCTGTCTTTTGTGCCTTTAAAAAAGAATTAGAACTGTACATTAAGACACTCTCTACCTCTAACAACCAAAAAGCTGTGAAAAAGATTATGCTGTGTTCCAAATTTAAGTTATTTACTGAAATCGAGTGAGCCTATGGCTTTGCACTTTGTTTATATTATATATATGTTTTTTTTGCATTCTATTTTAGTTACTTTGAATTTATAACCTCCTGGCGCTGCTTTGTATTCTTTTTGTACTGTTTTGTACTACTTTTGTACTTATTTGATTGTTGAAATGTTGAAATTTATAAATAAAAAATAAAAATAAAAAATAAAAAAAATAAAAAAAATAAAAAAATAAAAAAAATAAAAAAAATAAAAAAAATAAAAAAATAAAAATAAAAATAAAAATAAAAATAAAAATAAAAATAAAAATAAAAATAAAAATAAAAATAAAAATAAAAATAAAAATAAAAATACAACAAGAGTGTGTTGTTGCCGGTGCTGTAGCCCTGGCAAACAAGCGAACTCGCTCGGTGACTGACTAACGACACCATGTCTATGGTTTGGGATTATTTTAAAGTGTCTCTGACGGATAAAAAAAACTGGCAATTTGCAACGACTGCAATAAGTTGGTTATGCGAGGAGGAACCAAGACGTCTTCCTTTAATACGAGCAATTTTGATCTCCCACCTCTTCAAGAATCATAAAAAGATACACGATGAATACAAGCGGAAGATGGATGAAAAGCAAACACCGAAAAAAAGTAGCACCACACAGTTGTCGCTTAAAGTCTCCGCCGAGAAAAAACAAAAATACAACAAAAACCACCCCAAGACGAAAGCCCACGTTGTGGTCAGGGACAACGCATGCAGTCTGGCAAAATCTACGGTGGAGTTTGGTGTGGCACTTTTTTCCATAACTTGTGTTGATTTATTTTGGAAAACCTTGTTACATTGTTTAATGCATCCATCGGGGCATCGCAACAGAATTAGGCATAATAATGTGTTAATTCCACGACGGTATATATCGGTATCGGTTGATATTGGAATCGGTAATTAAGAGTTGGACAATATCGGAATATCGGATATCGGCAAAAAAGCCATTATCGGACATCTCTAGTAATGAGTAATTTACACAGAAATATTTTGTAAACGTTTATTTACATATCTTAATTGTTTCCAACGGCAACAGCAGAAAAACGGCTGATCAAACAAAACCGAAGTCATCGGCTGCAAAAACTAGATCTCCAATCAGCGAAACAGACTCAATAACTCCACGGTAACGTCTTGGTGAATTTACCGAGGAATTTGTGAAACTGAAACAATACCAAATAATGACTTTAGTTGATCCTTTTTCTACCTACGTTGTCGGGACACTGTTGTTCATCGGCGGTCACTCGAACGAGTATGACGATCCTCCTGGTAGGAGTGTATCCCTTTATGGAGGATGCCTGTGCGTGACTTTGTTTAACGTGGGGAGACTGGTGCACAGACAGTCACCAAACGATCCTTGACAGAATCGGGTCAGGGTCCAGTGGCATGGAGTCCAAGACGACTGGGGACCCTTTTCTGCTGCAGCCTTCTTCCGCCATCGCAGCCGTTGTGGTAGTTCTTAAATCTACCGTCTTCCGCCTGCTCCGCCGTTGAGGTCTTCACCGTATCCCTGGCTAGAGGGCAGTCAGGTACTAGGCCTTTGCCAAGGGCCACCTGGGGTAACAGTAGTAAAGGGGTTAACCTCCTAGTGCCCCAAGACCCCATAGAGGAGCCTCCACTGCCGGATGCACTTTAACGTCATGCCCAGGACACACATTGTTGTTATCTGTTCACTGGACTACAGAGGATCCTTTTGATGCTGAGCCCAAATACGCACTACTTTGTGGACGCCGTCTGCTCCTCATTTCTCGTCAGTGTTTTGCCGGGTTTCAGTTTGTTTTGTGTCTTTCATAGTCTGGCCGTTTGGAGCGTGTCCCTTCTGCTCCCGCCGTTGTGCTTTTCGCCTCTTTAATTAATTAATAAATACCCGTTTTTACCTCACGCCGCTACCTCGTTCGTCTGCATCCTAAAAAGTCACTACAACCTCCGGCGTCCTCCACGACGCATCGCCAAACAGACTCAATAACTCCACGGTAACATCTTGGTGAATTTACCGATGAATTTGTGAAACTGAAACAATACCAAATAATGACTTTAGTTGATCCTTTTTCTACCTCCGTTGTCGGGACATTGTTGTTATCTGTTCACTGGACTACAGAGGATCCTTTTGATGCTGAGCCCAAATACGCACTACTTTGTGGACGCCGTCTGCTCCACATTTCTCGTCAGTGTTTTGCCGGGTTTCAGTGTGTTTTGTGTCTTTCATAGTCTGGCCGTTTGGAGCGCATCCCTTCTGCTCTCGTCTTTGTGTTTTTCGCTTCTTTAACTAATTGATAAATACCCCTTTTTACTTCACGCTGCCACCTCGGTCGTCTGCATCCTAAAAAACACTATATCCTCCTGCGTCTTCCACGACGCATCGCCAAACAGACTCAATAACTCCACGGTAACATCTTGGTGAATTTACCGAGGAATTTGTGAAACTGAAACAATACCAAATAATGACTTTAGTTGATCCTTTTTCTACCTCCGTTGTCGGGACATTGTTGTTGTTATCTGTTCACTGGACTACAGAGGATCCTTTTAATGCTGAGCCTGAATACGCACTACTTTGTGGACGCCGTCTGCTCCACATTTCTCGTCAGTGTTTTGCCGGGTTTCGGTTTGTTTTGTGTCTTTCATAGTCTGGCCGTTTGGAGCGCGTCCCTTCTGCTCTCACCTTTGTGTTTTTCACCTGTTTAATTAATTAATAAATACCCCTTTTTACCTCACGCCGCTACCTCGTTCGTCTGCATCCGAAAAAGTCATTACAACCTCCGGCGTCTTCCACGACGCATCGCTTGTCGACGCTTGACACGAGGCTCCAAACACTAAGCTGCCCAACAATCACAAAAAATCCTGTAAAATCCTGGAGGGAATGATTACACCTTTTTTAGTTACTTCAACATAATAATGATAAGTTGCGCTTCTCCTGTTTTAAGCAATCAATGGGAAACACGTTTCCCCAAAATGGAAACACAAATGCCACCTTGCATCGTGTTGTAGATGGAGGTGATTGTGCGAAAGCATAATATTTGTCATGACTATGGAATCTGTTTGTGTCATCCAACCTTGAGTTAAGCGCTCTTTTAACGTTTTGACAGTTAAGTTGAAATTATTCAGCTTCAGCTCTACTTTTCTTCTGCCCACGATTCAAACACTTTTCATCCTTAATATGCTTTCTTAT
>NC_084743.1:62572564-62710064 GCF_033978785.1 Entelurus aequoreus | reverse complement strand
CAAACCGTGTGTGTTTTGCAGCGGCCCTCAGTTGTAGTACACTTTCCCACCACTTGTGGCAGTAATGACAATCTCAAACAGAAAAAGTACAAGAAAAAGTTTGGAGCTAAAAAGTCAAAGAGGAGTTTATTAAGCGATTAAAGTGTCAACGCTTACATTTTCGTTTGCACCTACATTTTATTGACATGTTATAATACCAAGCATAGTTATTCTTTATTATTCATTTAGATATAATTTAATTATTTTAGCCCTATGTAAATATATGTTAATTAGATTGTATGAGTTCCTTCTTGTATATGTGATACTTGTACTTGTACTTTAATACATACTTGCCAACCTTGAGACCTCCAATATCGGGAGGTGGGGGGTTGGGGGGGGGGGGGGGGGCGTGGTTATTTACAGCTAGAATTCACCAATTTGAGTATTTCATATATATATATATATATATATATATATATATATATATATATATATATATATATATGTATGAAATACTTGACTTTCAGTGAATTATAGCTATATATATGTATATATATAATATATATATATATATATATATATATATATATATATATATATATATATATATATATATATATATATATATATATATATATATATTTTTTTTTTTTTTAAATTTTATTTACATAGAAAAAAAAAAAAAACTTGAATTTCAGTGTTCCGGTGGCTATCCATTAGATGGCAGTATTGTCCTGTTTAACTTCTCCGTTCATGATGAGTATATCATTCCGGCCACCGTGTTCAATGGAGAAGTCTGTTCTACAAAATTTACAGGCAACATACACCTTCCCCTTCGAACTGTCCTGGATGAACTGAAATTCTTGTTTCCATTCGTTTTGGAACTTGCAATCGTATTTCTTCATCTTGCTCGTCGACGGTGTCGCCATGTCTGTAATTTCCTCGTTCTTCTGCTTCGTCTCCTTGTTGTGTGCGCAGTTGTGCACTCTACTCTCTAAAAGCCCTAGATGTTATGACGTCATTGGGCAGGCAAGCTGTTTATATTGTGGGAAAGCGGACGTGAGAACAGGCTGTCCCCACTCAGTCTCAGGTCCGCATTGAGCTGGAGGGGGCGTGGCCTCCAGCTCCGGCTGAATACCGGGAGTTTGTCGGGAGAAAATCTCTGCCGGGAGGTTGTCGGGAGAGGCGCTGAATACCGGGATTCTCCCGCTAAAAACGGGAGGGTTGGCAAGTATGCTTTAATAGGTTTGTACCTACTCACGTGAAATCATACGCTAGCATATTTTTGCAGCACATGACTATCACTGGTAGCAGTTATAATATCAGAATATGATAATGATTCAAACTTACAATCCCACCAATAATTAATTTTATTATACCTTATTTTACTTACTTATTAGTAGAAATTATGCTGACATGTTATACATCTATTTAATTTGCATTGTGGATTTATTGTCAACATTTCACGAGATAATGAGTGCTGTATCCGCATACTTTAAAAATTAGATCATTATTTTGCAAAACCCCCATGTTTTGACGATGAGGTCACTATTTTGCAAACACTTTTATGTTAAAATACTGAACAGATGTTTACCTTATGCCAATAAACATCTGTTCAGTATGTTAACATAAAAGAGTTCAGTAGGCCTTTAAAGGCCTACTGAAATGATTTTTTTTTATTGAAACGGGGATAGCAGGTCCATTCTATGTGTCATACTTGATCATTTCGCGATATTGCCATATTTTTGCTGAAAGGATTTAGTAGAGAACATCGACGATAAAGTTGCAACTTTTGGTCACTGATAAAAAAAGCCTTGCCTGTACCGGAAGTAGCGTGACGTCAACAGTTGAAAGGCTCCTCACTTTTCCCCATTGTTTACACCAGCAGCGAGAGCGATTCGGACCGAGAAACCGACGATTACCCCATTAATTTGAGCGAGGATGAAAGATTCGTGGATGAGGAACGTTAGAGTGAAGGACTAGAATGCAGTGCAAGACATATCTTTTTTCGCTCTGACCGTAACTTAGGTACAAGCTGGCTCATTGGATTCCACACTCTCTCCTTTTTCTATTGTGGATCACAGATTTGTATATTAAACCACCTCGGATACTATATCCTCTTGAAAATGAGAGTCGAGAACGCGAAATGGACATTCACAGTGACTTTTATCTCGGCGAAACACTTTAGCTACGGAGCTAACGTGATAGCACCGTGCTTAACTGCATATAGAAACTAAATAAATAAATCCCTGACTGGAAGGATAGATAGAAAATCAACAATAATATTAAACCATGGACATGTAACTACATGGTTAATGCTTTCCAGGCTGGCGAAGGTTAACAATGCTGTTGCTAACGACGCCATTGAAGCTAACTTAGCAACCGGACCTCACAGAGCTATGCTCAAAACATTAGCTATCCACCTATGCCAGCCAGCTCTCATCTGCTCATCAACACCCGTGCTCACCTGCGTTCCAGCGATCGACAGTGCGACGAAGGACTTCACCCGATCACAGATGCGTTCGGCGGCCCGGAGACAGAGGAAGTTAAGGTGAGTTTGGCGGCTAGCGCGTCTGCTATCCATCTCTCAGTCCTCCTGGTTGTGTTGCTGCAGCCAGCCGCTAATACACCGATCCCACCTACAGCTTTCTTCTTTGCAGTCTTCATTGTTCATTAAACAAATTGCAAAAGATTCACCAACACAGATGTCCAGAATACTGTGGAATTTTGCGATGAAAACAGAGTTTTTTGTATAGGATTCAATGTGTCCGCATACTTCCCGTTTCAACGATTGACGTCACGCGCATACGTCATCATACATAGACATTTTCAACCGGAAGTTTAGCGGGAAATTTAAAATTGCACTTTATAAGCTAACCCGGCCGTATTGGCATGTGTTGCAATGTTAAGATTTCATCATTGATATAAAAACTATCAGACTGTGTGGTCGGTAGTAGTGGCTTTCAGTAGGCCTTTGAAAGCCACAATTTGCAACGGGTCCATCAGACCCACAAACGCTGGCTGAGTAACAACTATATCAGGGGTCACCAACCTTTTTGAAACCATGAGTTACTTCTTGGGTACTGATTAATGATACACACTTAAATAAATTGCCAGAAATAGCCAATTTGCTCAATTTACCTTTAACTCTATGTTTTTATTAATAATTAATGATATTTACACTTAATTGAACGGTTTAAAAGAGGAGAAAACACAAAAAAAATGACAATTAAATTTTGAAACATAGTTTATCTTCAATTTCGAATCTTTAAAATTCTAAATTCAACCGAAAAAAGAAGACAAAAACTTAAAAAAATAATTTATGGAACATCATTGGTAATTTTTCCTGATTAAGATTAATTTTAGAATTTTGATGACATGTTTTAAATAGGTTAAAATCCAATCTACACTTTGTTAGAATATATAACAAATTGGACCAAGCTATATTTCTAACAAAGACAAATCATTATTTCTTCTAGATTTTCCAGAACAAAAATTTTAAAATAAATTCAAAAGACTTTGAAATAAGATTTAAATTTGATTCTACAGATTTTCTAGATTTGCCAGAATAATTTTTTTGAATTTTAATCATAATAAGTTTGAAGAAATATTTCACAAATATTCTTCGTCGAAAAAACAGAAGCTAAAATGAAGAATTAAATTACAATTTATTTATTATTCTTTACAATAAAAAAAATACATTTACTTGAACATTGATTTAAATTGTCAGGAAAGAAGAGGAAGGAATTTAAAAGGTAAAAAGGTATATGTGTTTAAAAATCCTAAAATCATTTTTAAGGTTGTATTTTTTCTCTAAATTTGTATTTCTGAAAGTTATAAGAAGCAAAGTAAAAAAAATGTATGAATTTATTTAAACAAGTGAAGACCAAGTCTTTAAAATATTTTCTTGGATTTTCAAATTCTATTTGAGTTTTGTCTCTCTTAGAATTAAAAATGTCGGGCAAAGCGAGACCTGATTGCTAGTAAATAAATAAAATTTAAAAAATTGAGGCAGCTCACTGGTAAGTGCTGCTATTTGAGCTAGTTTTAGAACAGGCCGGCGGGCTACTCATCTGGTCCTTACGGGCTACCTGGTGCCCGCGGGCACCGCGTTGGTGACCCCTGAACTATATGAACGTTGCAGGGAAAATTTCTCTGCCAGTTTCTGCATCCCACAGGGATTCTTCTTTTGTGTTTCTGCACCTGCGGTTCCCACACAAGGTCGCAACATCGTTTGTCAACACTGTCTGCTCTCATTTTCTCGCACATTTGACCCTCTGATGTTCTGTGTACCTACACTCTGTCCTCCTCCTGTCTGTGTGTGTGTGTGCGTGTGTGTGTGTGTGTGTGGTACACAGAACATCAATTTCCACACTTCTATTAGCCCCGGGTCCAGTGGACCCGGACATCTTATATGTAATATAAATGTGTAGGGGGGGTGTATGGTGTGTGGTCATTAAATATGTATTCTGATATATGTTCTTCACAGAAAATGAGCCAAAGTCAGTGAGTCTCAGTTTAAAAAAATAATGAATTGTATCATTTTTATTTTAATAAAAAATGAACACCACACAAGGGCACCCTTGTGTGGTGTCAATCCTGCACTAGGTCTCTTCATCCTTGGGTCAAAACCATGAAACGAAACGTGACAATGCAGTGCACAATAACTAAACAAAAGCAGAAATGACTATCTACTACTCTTTTAAATGTGTCAGTTATTGAACCTCAGTCTTCGGGGAATCACCCCATGTATTTGTAAGCAAACATCGGCCGATCCCGTCAATTCATCACATACACGTGAGATTGTTGTCAACTCGGCTCCATCAGAACGAAACTATTGTCGTCAGTCGTCTCGTCAAGGGCCACTTAATGTTAAACCGTATCAGACAAGTGGAATTCCCAAGAGCATATCTGCACCGTTAAAACTTGATGATAGAAATTTCAGAAACACTCAATACACGCTCCTTGTCCATGGCAGCCTCATCCATCTTCCCAATGTTTCTGATTATTTGGTCCAAGGGTCGCTCACCCTGTAGATTTCACGGGTCTCTGCTCCTTATCAAGAGCAACCCCATTCGACTTGATGGGAGCCGAGTCCTTTTTTATTACCTCATTGAATTTGGGTGGCTAATGAGTATGGAGCGGCGCGAGCACCTGTGGTCCACGGAGACCTGATGCAGCTGCAAACTTGTCACAATGGAGATGAGAAGTGCTCCTCTGGGAATTTTTGAAGACTAAAGTTTGGGGGAAAGTCACTTTTAGCAAAGCCTGGTGCCGAAAAGAAAACCCTGTTTTCCATATTTAAACACTTATGTCTTTGTTTATTGCGGAGAACAGATTACGGCAACACGTGTAACGACATTGCTGCAATTATGGCAAGCTTAGTATTCGGTACTCTAATAGGTTTGTACCTACTCACGTGAAATCATACAGTAGCATATTTTTCTTGCATAAGACTATCACTGGTAGCAGTTATAATATCAGAATATGATAATGATTCAAACTTACATATCCCACCAATAATTAATTTTATCATACCTTATTTTACTTACTTATTAGTAGAAATTATGCTGACATATTATACAGTTATTTCATTTGCATTGTGGATTTATTGTCAACATTTCACAAACATGCTTTGACAATGATGTCACTGTTTTGCAAAAGCCCATGCTTTGACAATGAGATCACTATTTAGCAAAAAAAAAACACGCTTTGACAATGAGATCACTATTTTGCAAAACAAAACTTGCTTTGACAATGAGATCACTATTTTGCACCCCAAAAAAATGCTTTAAAAATTGGATCACTTTTTTGCAAATTAAAAATGTTTTGACAATAAGATCACTATTTAAAAAAAAAAAAAAACATGCTTTGACGATGAGTTCACTATTTAGCAAAAAAAATAACATGCTTTAAAAATTGGATCACTTTTTTGCAAATTAACAATGTTTTGACAATAAGATCACTATTTTGCAAAACAAGTTTTGACAATGAAATCCCTATTTTGCAAAAAACTTGTTTTAACAATGAGATCACTATTTTGCAAAAACACATGTTTTGACAATGAGGTCACTATTTTGCAAAAGCCCATGCTTTGACAATGAGATCACTATTTTGCAAAAAGTCATGCTTTGGACAATGAGATCACTATTTTGAAAAAACTAAACATGCTTTGACAATGAGATCACTATTTAGCAAAAAAAAACATGCTTTGACAATGAGATCACTATTTTGCAAAACAAAACTTGCTTTGACAATGAGATCACTATTTTGCACAAAAAAAACCATGCTTTAAAAATTGGATCACTTTTTTGCAAATTAAAAATGTTTTGACAATAAGATCACTATTTAAAAAAAAAAAAAAACATGCTTTGACGATGAGTTCACTATTTAGCAAAAAAAATAACATGCTTTAAAAATTGGATCACTTTTTTGCAAATTAACAAGGTTTTGACAATAAGATCACTATTTTGCAAAACAAAAGTTTTGACAATGAAATCCCTATTTTGCAAAAACTTGTTTTAACAATGACATCACTATTTTGCAAAAACACATGTTTTGACAATGAGATCACTATTTTGCAAAAACACATGTTTTGACAATGAGGTCACTATTTTGCAAAAGCCCATGCTTTGACAATGAGATCACTATTTTGCAAAAAGTCATGCTTTGGACAATGAGATCACTATTTTGAAAAAACAAAACATGCTTTGACAATGAGATCACTATTTAGCAAAAAAAAACATGCTTTAAAAATTGGATAACTTTTTTGCAAATTAACAATGTTTTGACAATAAGATCACTATTTTTTAGAAAAAACAAGGTTTGACAATGAAATCCCTATTTTGCAAAAACACGTTTTGACAATGAGATCACTATTTTGCAAAAACACATGTTTTGACAATGAGATCACTATTTTGCAAAAACCCTTTTTTGACAATGAGATCACCATTTTGCAAAAACACATGTTTTGACAATGAGATCACTATTTTGCAAAAAGTCAAGCTTTGACAATGAGATCACTATTTAAAAAAAAAAACATGCTAAGACAATGAGTTCACTATTTAGCAAAAAAAATTACATGCTTTAAAAATTGGATAACTTTTTTGCAAATTAACAATGTTTTGACAATAAGATCACTATTTTGCAAAACAAGTTTTGACAATGAAATCCCTATTTTGCAAAAACTTGTTTTAACAATGAGATCACTATTTTGCAAAAACACATGTTTTGACAATGAGATCACTATTTTGCAAAAACACATGTTTTGACAATGAGGTCACTATTTTGCAAAAGCCCATGTTTTGACAATAAGATCACTATTTTTAGAAAAAACAAGGTTTGACGATGACATCCCTATTTTGCAAAAACATGTTTTGACAATGAGATCACTATTTTGCAAAAACACATGTTTTGACAATGAGATCACTATTTTGCAAAAACCCTTTTTTGACAATGAGATCACCATTTTGCAAAAACACATGTTTTGACAATGAGATCACTATTTTGCAAAAAGTCAAGCTTTGACAATGAGATCACTATTTTGCAAAAACCCATGCTATGATAATGAGATCATCATTTTGCAAAAATTCGGTACTTTAATAGGTTTGTACCTACTCACGTGAAATCATACGGTAGCAAATTTTTCTTGCATAAGACTATCACTGGTAGCAGTTATAATATCAGAATATGATAATGATTCAAACTTACATATCCCACCAATAATTAATTTTATCATACCTTATTTTACTTACTTATTAGTAGAAATTATGCTGACATATTATACAGTTATTTCATTTGCATTGTGGATTTATTGTCAACATTTCACAAACATGCTTTGACAATGATGTCACTGTTTTGCAAAAGCCCATGCTTTGACAATGAGATCACTATTTAGCAAAAAAAAAACACGCTTTGACAATGAGATCACTATTTTGCAAAACAAAACTTGCTTTGACAATGAGATCACTATTTTGCACACAAAAAACCATGCTTTAAAAATCGGATCACTTTTTTGCAAATTAAAAATGTTTTGACAATAAGATCACTATTTAAAAAAAAAACATGCTATGACAATGAGTTCACTATTTAGCAAAAAAAATTACATGCTTTAAAAATTGGATAACTTTTTTGCAAATTAACAATGTTTTGACAATAAGATCACTATTTTGCAAAACAAGTTTTGACAATGAAATCCCTATTTTGCAAAAACTTGTTTTAACAATGAGATCACTATTTTGCAAAAACACATGTTTTGACAATGAGATCACTATTTTGCAAAAACACATGTTTTGACAATGAGGTCACTATTTTGCAAAAGCCCATGTTTTGACAATAAGATCACTATTTTTAGAAAAAACAAGGTTTGACGATGAAATCCCTATTTTGCAAAAACATGTTTTGACAATGAGATCACTATTTTGCAAAAACACATGTTTTGACAATGAGATCACTATTTTGCAAAAACCCTTTTTTGACAATGAGATCACCATTTTGCAAAAACACATGTTTTGACAATGAGATCACTATTTTGCAAAAAGTCAAGCTTTGACAATGAGATCACTATTTTGCAAAAACCCATGCTATGATAATGAGATCATCATTTTGCAAAAATTCGGTACTTTAATAGGTTTGTACCTACTCACGTGAAATCATACGGTAGCAAATTTTTCTTGCATAAGACTATCACTGGTAGCAGTTATAATATCAGAATATGATAATGATTCAAACTTACATATCCCACCAATAATTAATTTTATCATACCTTATTTTACTTACTTATTAGTAGAAATTATGCTGACATATTATACAGTTATTTCATTTGCATTGTGGATTTATTGTCAACATTTCACAAACATGCTTTGACAATGATGTCACTGTTTTGCAAAAGCCCATGCTTTGACAATGAGATCACTATTTAGCAAAAAAAAACACGCTTTGACAATGAGATCACTATTTTGCAAAACAAAACTTGCTTTGACAATGAGATCACTATTTTGCACAAAAAAAACCATGCTTTAAAAATTGGATCACTTTTTTGCAAATTAAAAATGTTTTGACAATAAGATCACTATTTAAAAAAAAAAAACATGCTTTGACAATGAGTTCACTATTTAGCAAAAAAATAACATGCTTTAAAAATTGGATCACTTTTTTGCAAATTAACAATGTTTTGACAATAAGATCACTATTTTGCAAAACAAGTTTTGACAATGAAATCCCTATTTTGCAAAAACTTGTTTTAACAATGAGATCACTATTTTGCAAAAACACATGTTTTGACAATGAGGTCACTATTTTGCAAAAGCCCATGCTTTGACAATAAGATCACTATTTTGCAAAAAGTCATGCTTTGGACAATGAGATCACTATTTTGAAAAAAACAAAACATGCTTTGACAATGAGATCACTATTTAGCAAAAAAAAAAACATGCTTTAAAAATTGGATAACTTTTTTGCAAATTAACAATGTTTTGACAATAAGATCACTATTTTTTAGAAAAAACAAGGTTTGACAATGAAATCCCTATTTTGCAAAAACATGTTTTGACTATCTGTGTTGGCCCTGTGATGAGGTGGCGACTTGTCCAGGGTGTACCCCGCCTCCCGCCCGATTGTAGCTGAGATAGGCTCCAGCGCCCCCGCGACCCTGAAGGGAATAAGCGGTAGGAAATGGATGGATGGATGGATGTTTTGACAATGAGATCACTATTTTGCAAAAACACATGTTTTGACAATGAGATCACTATTTAGCAAAAAAAAACCATGCTTTAAAAATTTGATCACTTTTTTGCAAATTAAAAATGTTTTGACAATAAGATCACTATTTAAAAAAAACAAAAAACATGCTTTGACGATGAGTTCACTATTTAGCAAAAACAATAACATGCTTTAAAAATTGGATCACTTTTTTGCAAATTAACAATGTTTTCACAATAAGATCACTATTTTGCAAAACAAGTTTTGACAATGAAATCCCTATTTTGCAAAAACTTGTTTTAACGATGAGATCACTATTTTGCAAAAACACATGTTTTGACAATGAGATCACTATTTTGCAAAAACACATGTTTTGACAATGAGGTCACTATTTTGCAAAAGCCCATGCTTTGACAATGAGATCACTATTTTGCAAAAAGTCATGCTTTGGACAATGAGATCACTATTTTGAAAAAAACAAAACTTGCTTTGACAATGAGATCACTATTTTGCACAAAAAAACCATGCTTTAAAAATTGGATCACTTTTTTGCAAATTAAAAATGTTTTGACAATAAGATCACTATTTAAAAAAAAAAAAAAAACATGCTTTGACGATGAGTTCACTATTTAGCAAAAACAATAACATGCTTTAAAAATTGGATCACTTTTTTGCAAATTAACAATGTTTTCACAATAAGATCACTATTTTGCAAAACAAGTTTTGACAATGAAATCCCTATTTTGCAAAAACTTGTTTTAACGATGAGATCACTATTTTGCAAAAACACATGTTTTGACAATGAGATCACTATTTTGCAAAAACACATGTTTTGACAATGAGGTCACTATTTTGCAAAAGCCCATGCTTTGACAATGAGATCACTATTTTGCAAAAAGTCATGCTTTGGACAATGAGATCACTATTTTGAAAAAAACAAAACATGCTTTGACAATGAGATCACTATTTAGCAAAAAAAACATGCTTTAAAAATTGGATAACTTTTTTGCAAATTAACAATGTTTTGACAGTAAGATCACTATTTTTTAGAAAAAACAAGGTTTGACAATGAAATCCCTATTTTGCAAAAACATGTTTTGACAATGAGATCACTATTTTGCAAAAACACATGTTTTGACAATGAGATCACTATTTAGCAAAAAGTCATGCTTTGACAATGAGATCACTATTTTGTAAAAACCCATGCTATGATAATGAGATCATCATTTTGCAAAAATTCGGTACTTTAATAGGTTTGTACCTACTCACGTGAAATCACACGCTAGCATATTTTTGTTGCACATGATTACCACTTGTAGCAGTTATAATATCAGAATATGATAATGATTCAAACTTACATATCCCACCAATAATTACTTATTATACCTTATTTTACTTACTTATTAGTAGAAATTATGCTGACATATTATACAGTTATTTCATTTGCATTGTGGATTTATTGTCAACATTTCACAAACATGCTTTGACAATGATGTCACTATTTTGCA
Source organism: Entelurus aequoreus (assembly GCF_033978785.1). Taxonomy (NCBI): domain Eukaryota; kingdom Metazoa; phylum Chordata; class Actinopteri; order Syngnathiformes; family Syngnathidae; genus Entelurus; species Entelurus aequoreus. The sequence continues at coordinate 62,698,878 of NC_084743.1, read as the reverse complement.
AAAGCCCATGCTTTGACAATGAGATCACTATTTAGCAAAAAAAAAACATGCTTTGACAATGAGATCACTATTTTGCAAAACAAAACTTGCTTTGACAATGAGATCACTATTTTGCAAAAAAATAACATGCTTTAAAAATTGGATCACTTTTTTGCAAATTAACAATGTTTTGACAATAAGATCACTATTTTGCAAAACAAGTTTTGACAATGAAATCCCTATTTTGCAAAAACTTGTTTTAACAATGAGATCACTATTTTGCAAAAACACATGTTTTGACAATGAGGTCACTATTTTGCAAAAGCCCATGCTTTGACAATAAGATCACTATTTTGCAAAAAGTCATGCTTTGGACAATGAGATCACTATTTTGAAAAAAACAAAACATGCTTTGACAATGAGATCACTATTTAGCAAAAAAAAAAACATGCTTTAAAAATTGGATAACTTTTTTGCAAATTAACAATGTTTTGACAATAAGATCACTATTTTTTAGAAAAAACAAGGTTTGACAATGAAATCCCTATTTTGCAAAAACATGTTTTGACTATCTGTGTTGGCCCTGTGATGAGGTGGCGACTTGTCCAGGGTGTACCCCGCCTCCCGCCCGATTGTAGCTGAGATAGGCTCCAGCGCCCCCGCGACCCTGAAGGGAATAAGCGGTAGAAAATGGATGGATGGATGGATGTTTTGACAATGAGATCACTATTTTGCAAAAACACATGTTTTGACAATGAAATCACTATTTTGCAAAAACCCTTTTTTGACAATGAGATCACCATTTTGCAAAAACACATGTTTTGACAATGAGATCACTATTTTGCAAAAAATCATGCTTTGACAATGAGGTCACTATTTTGCAAAAACCCATGCTATGATAATGAGATCATCATTTTGCAAAAATTCGGTACTTTAATAGGTTTGTACCTACTCACGTGAAATCACACGCTAGCATATTTTTGTTGCACATGACTATCACTGGTAGCAGTTATAATATCAGAATATGATAATGATTCAAACTTACATATCCCACCAAGAATTACTTATTATACCTTATTTTCCTTACTTATTAGTCGAAATTATGCTGACATATTATACAGTTATTTCATTTGCATTGTGGATTTATTGTCAACATTTCACAGGATAGTGAGTGCTTTGAAAATGAGATCACTATTTTGCAAAACCATGCTTTGACGATGAAAGACCCACACTGGTTTAAACATAATTTAGATAATGGGTCTCACTATGTTTCATTACGCTTTGAGTCACTAGAGAAAAGCTTTGACAATGAGATCACTATTTTGCAAAAAAAACATGTTTTGACAATGAGGTCACTATTTTGCAAAAGCCCATGCTTTGACAATGAGAACACTATTTTGCAAAAAAAACATGCTTTGACTATGAGATCACTATTTTGCAAAAAAAACATGCTTTGATAATAACAATGATTTGACAATAAGATCACTATTTAAAAAAAACAAGGTTTGGCAAAAAAATCCCTATTTTGCAAAAACACATGTTTTGACAATGAGATCACTATTTTGCAAAAACACATGTTTTGATAATGAGATCACTATTTTGCAAAAACCCATGCTTTGACGATGAGATCACAATTTTGCAAAAACCCATGCTTTGACAATGAGATCACCATTTTGCAAAAACACATGTTTTGACAATGAAATCACTATTTTGCAAAAAGTCATGCTTTGACAATGAGATAACTATTTTGCAAAAAAAACATGCTATGATAATGAGATCACCATTTTGCAAAATAGCGATACTTTAATAGGTTTGCACCTCATACGGTAGTATATTTTTGTTGCACATGACTATCACTGGTAGCATTTATAATATCAGAATATGATAATGATTCAAACTTACATATCCCACCAAATAATTACTCTTATTATACCTTATTTTACTTACTTATTAGTAGAAATGATGATGACATATTATACAGTTATTTCATTTGCATTGTGGATTTATTGTCAACATTTCACAAGATAGTGAGTGCTATATGCACATGCTTTGAAAATGAGATCACTATTTTGCAAAAACATGCTTTGACAATGAGACCCACACTGGTTTAAACATAATTTAGATAATGGGTTTCACTATGTTTCACTACGCTTTGAGTCACTACAGAAAAGCTCTGACAATGAAATCACTATTTTGCAAAAAAAACATGTTTTGACAATGAGGTCACTATTTTGCAAAAGCCCATGCTTTGATAATGAGACCACTATTTTGCAAAAACCCATGCTTTGACGATGAGATCACCATTTTGCAAAAACCCATGCTTTGACAATGAGATCACTATTTTGCAAAAACACATGTTTTGATAATGAGACCACTATTTTGCAAAAACCCATGCTTTGACGATGAGATCACCATTTTGCAAAAACCCATGCTTTGACAATGAGATAACTATTTTGCAAAAAAACATGCTATGATAATGAGATCACCATTTTGCAAAAATTCGATACTTTAATAGGTTTGCACCTACTCATGTGAACTCATACGGTAGTATATTTTTGTTGCACATGACTATCACTGGTAGCAGTTATAATATCAGAATATGATAATGATTCAAACTTACATATCCCACCAATAATTACTCTTATTATACCTTATTTTACTTACTTATTAGTAGAAATTATGCTGACATATTATACAGTTATTTCATTTGCATTGTGGATTTATTGTCAACATTTCACAAAAGCGACAAGCGGTAGGAAATGGATGGATGGATGGATGGATTTCACAAGATAATGAGTGCTGTATCCACATGCTTTGAAAATTAGACACTATTTTGCAAAAACATGCTCTGACGATGAGACCCACACTGGTTTAAACATAATTTAGATAATGGGCTCCACTATGTTTCACTACGCTTTGAGTCACTAGAGAAAAGCTTTGACAATGAGATCACTATTTTGCTAAAAAAAAAAAAACATGGTTTGACAATGATGTCACTATTTTGCAAAAGCCCATGCTTTCACAATGAGATCACTATTTAGCAAAAAAAAGGACATGCTCTGACAATGAGATCACTATTTTGCAAAAAAAACAAACATGCTTTGACAATGAGATCACTATTTTGCACAAAAAAAACATGCTTTGAAAATGTTATCACTTTTTGGAAAATTAACAATGTTTTGACAATGAGATCACTTTTTTTTTTAAAAAAAAAACATGCTTTGACAATGAGTTCACTATTTTGCAAAAAACATAACATTCTTTAAAAATTGGGTCACTTTTTTGCAAATTAACAATGTTTTGACAATAAGATCACTATTTTGAAAAAACCAACAGGCCACACAAAAATCCCTATTTTGCAAAAACATGTTTTGACAATGACATCACTATTTTGCAAAAGCCCATGCTTTGACAATGAGATCACTATTTTGCAAAAAAAAACAAACATACTTTGACAATGATGTCACTATTTTGCAAAAGCCCATGCTTTGACAATGAGATCACTATTTAGTAAAAAAAAAAAGTACATGCTTTGACAATGAGATCACTATTTAGTAAAGAAAAAGTGCATGCTTTGACAATGAGATCACTATTTTGCAAAAAAAAAAACATGCTTTGACAATGAGATCACTATTTTGCACACAAAAAAAACATGCTTTAAAAATGTTATCACTTTTTGGAAAATTAACAATGTTTTGTCAATGACATCACTATTTAAAAAAAATAAACATGCTTTGACAATGAGTTCACCATTTTCAAAAAAAAAAAAACATGCTTTAAAAATTGGATCACTTTTTTGCAAATTAACAATGTTTTGACAATAAGATCACTATTTAAAAAAAAAAAAGATTTGACAATGAAATCCCTGTTTTGTAAAAACATGTTTTGACAATGAGATCACTATTTTGCAAAAACACATGTTTTGACAATGAGATCACTATTTTGCAAAACCCCATGCTTTGACAATGAGATCACTATTTTAAAAAAAAACAAAACATACTTTGACAATGAGATCACTATTTAGAAAAAAAAACATGCTTTAAAAATGTGATCACTTTTTTGCAAATTAACAATATTTTTACAATAAGATCACTATTATTATTTTTTTTTAAACATGCTTTGACACTGAGTTTACTATTTTGCAAAAAAAAAAAAAAGCTTTAAAAATTGGATCACTTTTTTGCAAATTAACAATGTTTTGACAATAAGATCACTATTTTGAAAAAAAAAAAACAACAGGCCACACCAAAAACCCTATTTTGCAAAAACATGTTTTGACATTGAGATCACTATTTTGCAAAAACACATGTTTTGACAATGAGATCCCTAATTTGCAAAAACAGGTTTTGACAATGAGATCACTATTTTGCAAAAACCCATGTGTTGACAATGAGATCACTTTTTTGCAAAAAAAAAAACATGCTTTGACAATGAGATCACTATTTAGCACAAAAAAAATGCTTTGAAAATTGGAACACTTGTTTGCAAATTAACAATGTTTTGACAATACGATCACTATTTAAAAAAAAAAAAAAAACATGCTTTGACAATGAGTTCACTATTTTGCAAAAAAAAAAACATGCTTTAAAAATTGGATCACTTTTTTGCAAATTAACAATGTTTGACAATGAAATCCCTATTTTGCAAAAACTTGTTTTAACAATGAGATCACTATTTTGGAAAAACACATGTTTTGACAATGAGATCACTATTTTGCAAAACCCCATGCTTTGACAATGAGATCACTATTTTGCAAAAAAAAAAACATGCTTTAAAAATGTGATCACTTTTTTGCAAATTAACAATATTTTTACAATAAGATCACTATTTTTTTAAAAAAAAAAACATGCTTTGACAATGAGTTCACTATTTTGCAAAAAAAATAACATGCTTTAAAAATTGGATCACTTTTTTTGCAAATTAACAATGTTTTGACAATAAGATCACTATTTAAAAAAAAAAAAACAAGGTTTGACAATGAAATCCGTATTTTTCAAAAACATGTTTTGACAATGAGATCACCATTTTGCAAAAACACATGTTTTGACAATGAGATCACTATTTTGCAAAAACACATGTTTTGACAATAATATCACTATTTTGCAAAAACCCATGCTTTGACAATGAGATCATTTTGCAAAAACACATGTTTTGACAATGACATCACTATTTTGCAAAAAAAAACATGCTTTGACAGTGAGATCACTATTTTGCAAAAAAAACATGCTTTGACAATGAGATCACTATTTTGCAAAAAATACATCATTTGACAATGAGATCACTATTTTGCCAAAAAAAAACATATTTTGTCAATGAGATCACTGTTTTGCAAAAACCCATGCTTAAAAAAATTAGATCCCTATTTTGCAAAACATCACTGTTTTGACAATAACATCACTATTTAAAAAAAAAAAAAAGCTTTGACAATGAGATCCCTATTTTGCAAAAACACATGTTTTGACAATGGGATCACTATTTTGCAAAACAACAATGTTTTGACAATGGGATCACTATTTTGCAAAACAACAATGTTTTGACAATAACATCACTATTAAAAAAAAAAAATGCTTTGACAATGAGATTACTATTTTGCAAAAAAAAACATACTCTAAAAATGTGAGTGCTATTTTGCAAAACAACAATGTTTGGATTGTCTTGTGTCACGTTTGTGTGTCCTCTCAATTGTTCTGTTGATTGCTATTCTGAATGTAGCTGGGCCGGGTTTGGTTTTGGAATTGGAATTGGAATAGTGCGGTGTTATTGTGTGTTTATTTTGTTGGAGTGATTAATAATTTTTTTAAAAATAAATAAATAAAAAGAGTAATTCTATTAGTATTTCAATATTTTTGGGGGGAAAGTAACGAGTAATTATCAATCAATCAATGTTTATTTATATAGCCCTAAATCACAAGTGTCTCAAAGGGCTGTACAAGCCACAACGACATCCTCGGTACAGACCCCACATACGGGCAAGGAAAAACTCACCCCGATATTCCGATATTGTCTAACTCTTTAATTATAATGAATTACTTTTTAAAAGTAATTGTATATGGACTACATATAATACATACATATACATGGTGTGCGTTTTTAGTAGGGATGTCCGATAATGGCTTTTTGCCGATATCTGATATTCCGATATTGTCTAACTCTTTAATTACCGATACCGATATCAACCGATACCGATATCAACCAATATATGCAGTCGTGGAATTAACACATTATTATAACTAATTTGGACAACCAGGTATGGTGAAGATAAGGTCCTTTTTAAAAAAAAATCAGTAAAATAAGATAAATAAATTAAAACATTTTCTTGAATAAAAAAGAAAGTACAACAATATAAAAACAGTTACATAGAAACTAGTAATGAATGAAAATTAGTCAAATTAACTGTTAAAGGTTAGTACTATTAGTGGACCAGCAGCACGCACAATCATGTGTGCTTACGGACTGTATCCCTTGCAGACTGTATTGATATATAATGTAGGAACCAGAATATTAATAACAGAACGAAACAACCCTTTTGTGTGAATGAGATTTTTTGGGTTAGTGTACTAAATGTAAGTGTATCTTGTGTTTTTTATGTTGATTTAATACAAAAATTAAAAAATTTAAAAAAATAAAACGATACCGATAATTAAAAAAAACGATACCGATAATTTCCTATATTACATGCAGGCCGATATTATCGGACATCTCTAGTTTTTAGTATTTGTCATATTGTCATGTCTTTAATTATTTGAGAGTTTGATAATGAACACAATGTTATGTGATTTTTACAACGGCTAAAATTAAAATCAAAACATTATTATCTTTGTTAAGTTCTTATCTTAGATGTCATTTGACTCTTAGGGGTTCCTAATCCAGTGTCCATTGAGTTTGAATAATAAACGCTGTGACACGGCCATGTTGTTTTCCCTGATCTTTCACTTGCACTTCCTTTGGAGAATTTTAAGTGCCTCGACTGGGTAACATGTGTGACATGTGTGGAGGTTCTGGGCCTCCATGGTCTTCCTTGGTAAAAGCCCAAGTAGGTCATTCTGTTGCTTTCGGGGCTTGTCTGCTTTCACATCGCAGGTGAGAAAAAGTTCAACCTGTCAGGAGCAAATAAAACGTGTTCCTCACATGTGCATTTCTCTTTCGAGCGTCTTCATTCAATTTGTATAACCCTCTCACTTTCTTCTCTCTAACACACACACACACACACGCAGCACGTGCACGCAGAGCAACTGTGCGATTCCGACACCAAGCATTACGTTTCCTACTCCTCATAACTTCTAAAAATCTGGAACAAAAGAAAAATAAATGCTTCAATTTTTAACATGCACTATATGAAAATATACAAAAACAAAACCAGTGAAGTTGGCATGTTGTGTAAATGGTAAATAAAAACAGAATACAATGATTTGCAAATCATTTTCAACTTATATTCATTTGAATAGACTGCAAAGACAAGATATTTAACATTCGAACTGGAAAACGTTGTTATTTTTTGCAAATATTAGCTCATCTGGAATTTGATGCCTGAAAAAGCTGGCACAAGTGGCAAAAAAGACTGAGAAAGTTTGATGAATGCTCATCAAACACTTATTTGGAACATCCCACAGGTGAACAGGCTAATTGGGAACAGGTGGGTGCCATGATTGGGTGTAAAAGCAGCTTCCATGAATTGCTCAGTCATTCATAAACCAGGATGGGGCGAGGGTCACCACTTTGTCAACAAACTTGTGAGAAAATTGTTAAAGAACAACATTTCTCAATGAGCTATTGCGAGGAATTTAGGGATTTCGCCATCTACGGTCCGTAATATCATCAAAAAGTTCAGAGAGTCTGGAGAAATCACTGCACGAAAGCGGCAAGTCTGAAAACCGACATGGAATATCCGTGCCCTTCGATCCCTCAGGCGGTACAGCATCAAAAACCGACATCGGTGTGTGTGAAGGATATCACCGCACGGGCTCAGGAACACTTCAGAAAACCACTGTCAGTAACTACAGTTTGTTGCTACGTCTGTAAGTGCAAGTTAAAACTTGACTATGCAAAGCAAAACCCATATATCAACAACACCCAGAAACGCCGCCGGCTTCACCGGGCCCGAGCTCACCTAAGATGCAAAGTAGAAAAAAATTTCAATTTTTTTTTAGGAAACTGTGGGCATCGTGTCCTCCGGACCAAAGAGGAAAAGAACCATCCGGATTGTTATAGGCGCAAAGTTGAAAAGCCAGCATGTGTGATGGTATGGGGGTGTATTAGACACACATCTGTGAAGGCGCCATTAATGCTGAAAGATACATACAGGTTCTGGAGCAACATATGTTGCCATCCAAGCAACGTTATCATGGACGCCCCTGCTTATTTCAGCAAGACAATGTGACAGTGCGGCTTCAAAAGAGTGCGCGTACTATGTTGAAGAGGTTCATTTAGCCTACTAATGTGTATTTATAAATGGTTGATTTATATAGGCTAGTAAGGTAAAGTTTTGTACCTGACAAGTTTCGGCTATCTTGCTTCTGTTCTGCAGCCTTCCTCAGAGGTGTCACTTGATGTTAGTGTGACGTCATCTGTGACGTGTTACATGGATTGTTCCATCCCACCTGAAGTGGTGGGATGGCGGTGTCCCCTGGTGTGCGTCGGGGGTAGGGCGGGGCGCCCCCTGTCGTCCGGATGTCGGGGGCGGCCCTGCAGGACTGTGTCCCAGGTGTGGGATAGTCGGTAGGCTCCCTCGTCCCTGTTGACAGTCTTTGGGGCCCGCTTTCTGATTTCAACCGCTTCTTTGATCCACCAATGGAATTTGTTGCTTTCCATTCTAATTACCTCGGCTGCCTCCCAGTTCATTAGATGGTTTTCCCTCTTGCAGTGGTCTGAAATGGCTGATCTCTGATTTCAGATTTCCCTGCGTTGCTTTCCTTCTCGTTGCACGGGTGAGCGTTCCAGATGTTTCCTTTTCACATTCTTTCTGGTGTTCCTTTTTCCGTGTGCTGAACTGTCGACCTGTCTCTCCTATGTATGTTGTATTGCATGTTAGGCAAGGGATCTCATATATCACATCACACTTTTTCTCAGGGGGTATCTCATCCTTAGGGTGTACTAGGATTTGGCGAAGCTTCACTGGTGTGCTGATGTGGTGTTTCCTCATCGCTCGCTGTATGCGTTCTGTGACGCCCCTGACGTATGGGAGGGTGACCATGCCCAGGTTCTCAGGCCTAGAACCTTTCTTCTTTTTTTCCTCCTTGTTGTTCCTTTGGACCTCTCGTTTGCCTTTGTTTATGGCCCAGTTTGGGTAGTTGCGGGCTTTGAGCGCCTGTTTTATATGGTCCTCCTCCTTTTCTCTGTCATGGTTGTCTGTGATCACCTTGGTGTGATCATATAGGGTGCGGACTTCTGACAATTTGTGTGCTGTGGGGTGCTCTGGGGCCGTACTTATCAAGCTTCTTAGAATTACTCCTAAGAAGTCTGCTAAGAGTTGACTTAAGAGTAAATAAATTCTTCGCTGAAAGCTGCACTTAAAAGTTAGTTATCAAGCGTCTTACTCACACTTTCAGCGAAGTGTAGGACTGAATCTTAAGTGTCACACTCAGAGCTGAATTACGACATTACTATGTGCCGTAAACGGAATTTTAGGTGACGTCATTTCTGTGTCCATAGAAATGACCAATCACGGAAGGGAATCCGTTGTCTAAGAATAAAGAAATATCTCGGAAATATTTAAGTGGACAATGGGAGTGTATATTTTGACAATAAACTACAAAATAATACAAAACAAACTAGTCCCCGCCGGCACTCACGCTACCACTCCCTCTCTTCTATCGCCCACACACTCACTGACGTCACTCACCTCACGGCCACACACATACGCTACTGTCATAACATTTTCTTTCCAATTCATTAATTAGGCAACTAATTTGAAACTGGTGTGGGTGGCTCTATATATACTAGCCCACTGCAGCCACATGCAGAAATCAACAAGGAATCGAAAAGTATTAAATCTGTGACAAAAATAATATCCGCTCTGTCTAAACGATACCGTTTGATCAGCTGCTCGTCATCAAAAAAAACAAAACATTGTTCCGTTCCCTGAACGTTCGCGCACGTCTCTCTCGCCTCAGTGCCATCCCCTGCTGGCAACTCCTAACCACTTAAGACACCTCTGAAGGTCTCTTAAATATCGTGGAGAGTAGGAGTGATTCTTAGACTTAAGAACGTTGATAAAAAGCTTTTATTCTTAAGTTTGAGAGTAGGACTAAATTTCGCAAATTCTCAGGACTTAAGTGTAAAATGGCACTCTAAGAAGCTTGATAAGTACGGCCCCTGATGTCCATAGTAAATATTGATCTGTGTGTGTGGGTTTTCTGTATATTGTTATCTTGATGCTTCCATCCTCAGTGTGCTTGATTTTCATGTCCAGGAACGCGATGGATCTGTGCTCTTCCTCTTCATGAGTAAACTTTATGTTTCCCGTCTCATCTATGGTGTTTAAGTGGTCTGTGAGTCTTTGTGTGTGGCCGGTCTTAATTTTCTTCAGGATGTCGTCCACATAGCGCCTCCAGAGGGACAGTCTACATCAGGGGTGTCAAACTCATTTTAGATCGGGGGCCACATGGAGAAAAATCTACTCCCAAGTGGGCCAGACTGGTAAAATCCCGGCACGATAACTTCTTTTTTTTTGTTTTCTTTGTTTAAAAATAGAACAAGCACATTCTGAAAATGTACAAATCGTAATGTTTTTGGGGTTTTTTACACTTATGTTGCGGTTAATAGTATTCTATCTTTATTTGTCGTTATTTATACTTTCTGAATAAATGATGTGATAATGTTCATCAGTCAACTCATTGGTGTTAATTTTCAATCTATCAAGATAAAAAATTATATCAAAATCAAATAACAAAATGTTATTTATGTAGTTTGATAATTTTCTTTGACTGGTGCACTAACATCATGTGGTTTATTTTGTACATATGTAGCATCATCTACAAAGAATTGCTATTGCGACATCCAGTGGACACATTTAGAACATTAGTTTCTTTCATTAAAAAATTTCGGGTACGTTTTTATACTTAACAAACTCATTCCGTGGGCCGGATAAATCCTATTCGCGGGCCTGATCCGGCCCTCGGGCCGCACGTTTGACACCCCTGGTCTACATCCTTCTGAGGAAGGCTGCAGAAGCAAGATAGCCGAAACTTGTCAGGTACAAAACTTTACCTTACAAGCCTATATAAATCAACCATTTATAAGTGCGGGTACTAGACTGGCCTTCCTGTAGTCCAGGGGCCGTACTTATCAAGCTTCTTAGAGTGCCATTTTACACTTAAGTCCTGAGAATTTGCGAAATTTAGTCCTACTCTCAAACTTAAGAATAAAAGCTTTTTATCAACGTTCTTAAGTCTAAGAATCACTCCTACTCTTCACGATATTTAAGAGACCTTCAGAGGTGTCTTAAGTGGTTAGGAGTTGCCAGCAGGGGATGGCACTGAGGCGAGAACATTCAGGGAGCGGAACGATGTTCTGGATTTGTTTGATGACGAGCAGCTGATCAAACGGTATCGTTTAGACAGAGCGGGTATTATTTTTGTCACAGATTTAATACTTTTCGATTCCATGTTGATTTCTGCATGTGGCTGCAGTGGGCTAGTATATATAGAGCCACTCACACCAGTTTCAAATTAGTTGCCTAATTAATGAATTGGAAAGAAAATGTTATGACAGTAGCGTATGTGTGTGGCCGTGAGGTGAGTGACGTCAGTGAGTGTGTGGGCGACAGAAGAGAGGGAGCGGTAGCGTGAGTGCCGGCGGGGACTAGTTTGTTTTGTATTATTTTGTTGTTTATTGTCAAAATATACACTCCCATTGTCCACTTAAATATTTCCAAGATATTTCTTTATTCTTAGACAACGGATTCCCTTTCGTGATTGGTCATTTCTATGGACACAGAAATGACGTCACCTAAAATTCCATTTACGGCACATAGTAATGTCGTAATTCAGCTCTGAGTGTGACACTTAAGATTAAGTACTACACTTCGCTGAAAGTGTGAGTAAGACGCTTGATAACTAATTTTTAAGTGCAGCTTTCAGCGAAGAATTTATTTACTCTTAAGTCAACTCTTAGCAGACTTCTTAGGAGTAATTCTAAGAAGCTTGATAAGTACGGCCCCTGATGTCCATAGTAAATATTGATCTGTGTGTGTGGGTTTTCTGTATATTGTTATCTTGATGCTTCCATCCTCAGTGTGCTTGATTTTCATGTCCAGGAACGCGATGGATCTGTGCTCTTCCTCTTCATGAGTAGACTTTATGTTTCCCGTCTCATCTATGGTGTTTAAGTGGTCTGTGAGTCTTTGTGTGTGGCCGGTCTTAATTTTCTTCAGGATGTCGTCCACATAGCGCCTCCAGAGGGACAGTCTACATCAGGGGTGTCAAACTCATTTTAGATCGGGGGCCACATGGAGAAAAATCTACTCCCAAGTGGGCCAGACTGGTAAAATCCCGGCACGATAACTTACTTTTTTTTGTTTTCTTTGTTTAAAAATAGAACAAGCACATTCTGAAAATGTACAAATCGTAATGTTTTTGGGGTTTTTTACACTTATGTTGCGGTTAATAGTATTCTATCTTTATTTGTCGTTATTTATACTTTCTGAATAAATGATGTGATAATGTTCATCAGTCAACTCATTGGTGATAATTTTCAATCTATCAAGATAAAAAATTATATCAAAATCAAATAACAAAATGTTATTTATGTAGTTTGATAATTTTCTTCGACTGGTGCACTAACATCATGTGGTTTATTTTGTACATATGTAGCATCATCTACAAAGAATTGCTATTGCGACATCCAGTGGACACATTTAGAACATTAGTTTCTTTCATTAAAAAATTTCGGGTACGTTTTTATACTTAACAAACTCATTCCGTGGGCCGGATAAATCCTATTCGCGGGCCTGATCCGGCCCTCGGGCCGCACGTTTGACACCCCTGGTCTACATCCTTCTGAGGAAGGCTGCAGAAGCAAGATAGCCGAAACTTGTCAGGTACAAAACTTTACCTTACTAGCCTATATAAATCAACCATTTATAAGTGCGGGTACTAGACTGGCCTTCCTGTAGTCCAGGGGCCGTACTTATCAAGCTTCTTAGAGTGCCATTTTACACTTAAGTCCTGAGAATTTGCGAAATTTAGTCCTACTCTCAAACTTAAGAATAAAAGCTTTTTATCAACGTTCTTAAGTCTAAGAATCACTCCTACTCTCCACGATATTTAAGAGACCTTCAGAGGTGTCTTAAGTGGTTAGGAGTTGCCAGCAGGGGATGACACTGAGGCGAGAGAGACATGCGCGAACATTCAGGGAGCGGAACTATGTTCTGGATTTGTTTGATGACGAGCAGCTGATCAAACGGTATCGTTTAGACAGAGCGGGTATTATTTTTGTCACAGATTTAATACTTTTCGATTCCTTGTTGATTTCTGCATGTGTCTGCAGTGGGCTACTATATATAGAGCCACCCACACCAGTTTCAAATGAGTTGCCTAATTAATGAATTGGAAAGAAAATGTTATGACAGTAGCGTATGTGTGTGGCCATGAGGTGAGTGACGTCAGTGAGTGTGTGGGCGACAGAAGAGAGGGAGCGGTAGCGTGAGTGCCGGCGGGGACTAGTTTGTTTTGTATTATTTTGTAGTTTATTGTCAAAATATACACTCCCATTGTCCACTTAAATATTTCCAAGATATTTCTTTATTCTTAGACAACGGATTCCCTTCCGTGATGGGTCATTTCTATGGACACAGAAATGACGTCACCTAAAATTCCGTTTACGGCACATAGTAATGTCGTAATTCAGCTCTGAGTGTGACACTTAAGATTCAGTCCTACACTTCGCTGAAAGTGTGAGTAAGACGCTTGATAACTAACTTTTAAGTGCAGCTTTCAGCGAAGAATTTATTTACTCGTAAGTCAACTCTTAGCAGACTTCTTAGGAGTAATTCTAAGAAGCTTGATAAGTACGGCCCCTGATGTCCATAGTAAATATTGATCTGTGTGTGTGGGTTTTCTGTATATTGTTATCTTGATGCTTCCATCCTCATTGTGCTTGATTTTCATGTCCAGGAACGCGATGGATCTGTGCTCTTCCTCTTCATGAGTAAACGTTATGTTTCCCGTCTCATCTATGGTGTTTAAGTGGTCTGTGAGTCTTTGTGTGTGGCCGGTCTTAATTTTCTTCAGGATGTCGTCCACATAGCGCCTCCAGAGGGACAGTCTACATCCTTCTGAGGAAGGCTGCAGAAGCAAGATAGCCGAAACTTGTCAGGTACAAAACTTTACCTTACAAGCCTATATAAATCAACCATTTATAAGTGAGGGTACTAGACTGGCCTTCCTGTAGTCCAGGGGCCGTACTTATCAAGCTTCTTAGAGTGCCATTTTACACTTAAGTCCTGAGAATTTGCGAAATTTAGTCCTACTCTCAAACTTAAGAATACAATCTTTTTATCAACGTTCTTAAGTCTAAGAATCACTCCTACTCTCCACGATATTTAAGAGACCTTCAGAGGTGTCTTAAGTGGTTAGGAGTTGCCAGCAGGGGATGGCACTGAGGCGAGAGAGACGTCCGCGAACATTCAGGGAGCGGAACGATGTTCTGGATTTGTTTGATGACGAGCAGCGGATCAAACGGTATCGTTTAGACAGAGCGGGTATTATTTTTGTCACAGATTTAATACTTTTCGATTCCATGTTGATTTCTGCATGTGGCTGCAGTGGGCTAGTATATATAGAGCCACCCACACCAGTTTCAAATTAGTTGCCTAATTAATGAATTGGAAAGAAAATGTTATGACAGTAGCGTATGTGTGTGGCCGTGAGGTGAGTGACGTCAGTGAGTGTGTGGGCGATAGAAGAGAGGGAGCGGTAGCGTGAGTGCCGGCGGGGACTAGTTTGTTTTGTATTATTTTGTTGTTTATTGTCAAAATATACACTCCCATTGTCCACTTAAATATTTCCAAGATATTTCTTTATTCTTAGACAACGGATTCCCTTTCGTGATTGGTCATTTCTATGGACACAGAAATGACGTCACCTAAAATTCCATTTACGGCACATAGTAATGTCGTAATTCAGCTCTGAGTGTGACACTTAAGATTAAGTACTACACTTCGCTGAAAGTGTGAGTAAGACGCTTGATAACTAATTTTTAAGTGCAGCTTTCAGCGAAGAATTTATTTACTCTTAAGTCAACTCTTAGCAGACTTCTTAGGAGTAATTCTGAGAAGCTTGATAAGTACGGCCCCTGATCTGTCTCCCATTGAAAATGTGTGGCTTAATACGAAGCCACAACGGAGACCCCCGGACTGTTGAACAACTTAAGCTGTACATCAAGCAAGAATGGGAAAGAATTCCACCTGAAAAGCTTCAAAAGTTGGTCTCCTCAGTTCTCAAACGTTTACTGAGTGTTGTTAAAAGGAAAGGCCATGTAACACAAAATGCCCCAGTGACAACTTTTTTGCAATGTGTTGCTGCCATTAAATTCTAAGTTAATGATTATTATCTCAGTTTGAACGTTAAATATCTTGTCTTTGCAGTCTATTCAATTGAATATAGGTTGAAAAGGATTTGCAAATCATTGCATTCTGTTTTTATTTACCATTTACACGACGTGCCAACTTCACTGGTTTTGGTGTTTGTATTTATTTCACCATAATATGCCATGTTTTCTGTCAAAATATGAATAGCAAACATATTTAGTAAGGTTTTCTCGGACCAATTTGCGGTTCTTTAAAGCCACATCCACTAGAGGGCGCCACATGATCAAAATGGCTCTGACCATGATTAATATGCACTGTTTATAGGCGACATTTGGAGTTCAACTTATAAAATCAAAGCTTTATTAATACAAAAGTTGGCAACGAGGTCTTTAACAAAAGTCGTCTGTCATGAGGATTGTGGTGTCTTCATTCATGGTGCAGAATCAGACACCCTCGGCGACTGAGCAGCACCCTTTAATAGAAATGAAAGACTTCATTAATTAGAACTGCAAAATTGTCTTGTCACGCTCGCCCCTGCACAAGGGGTCGGAGCGGAGCGGAGAGAAGTGCGGCGCTCGTAAAGATGGCGGGGAATTAGTGTCTTGGTCAAGGACTCTTCAGACACATGCTTGTTGTTCAGCTCTGACAAGGTCCTCTACTTCAAATTGTGCTGGCGGGATGTTTCTTCGTGACCTGAGCTACTTGTTCCGTGTCTTTTTTTTTAGTATTTTACTCTAATCTATTTTCTTTTTACAAGACTCGGAAAATGTCTGCCTTCAATGTCGCTGAAGTTCGATCGGGAAAAACATGTCGTTGTCGCAAAAAGCTGCGGACCGGTTTCAGAAAAAGGATGCGGAACTCCATCTATCCATCCATCCATCTTTTTCCGCTTATCCGAGGGCGAGTCGCGGGGGCAGCAGCCTAAGCAGGGAAGCCCAGACGTCCCTCTCCCCAGCCACTTCGTCCAGCTATTCCAGAGGGATCTCGAGGCGTTCCCAACGTGTCCTGGGTCTTCCCCGTGGCCTCTTACCGGTCGGACGTGCCCTAAACTCCTCCATAGGGAGGCGTTCGGGTGGCATCCTGACCAGATTCCCGAACCACCTCATCTGGCTCCTCTCGATGTGGAGGAGTAGCGGCTTTACTTTGAGCTCCCCCCGGATGGCAGAGCTTCTCACCCTATCTCTAAGGGAGAGCCCCGCCACCCGGCGGAGGAAACTCATTTCGGCCGCTTGTACCCGTGATCTTGTCCTTTCGGTCATACCCCAAAGCTCATGACCATAGGTGAGGATGGGAATGTAGATCGACCGGTAAATTGAGAGTTTTGCCTTCCGGCTCAGCTCCTTCTTCACCACAACGGATCGATACAGCGTCCGCATTACTGAAGACGCCGCACCGATCCGCCTGTCAATCTCACGATCCATATACACCACCGTTCAAAAGTTTGGGGTCACATTGAAATGTCCTTATTTTTGAAGGAAAAGCACTGTCCTTTTCAATGAAGATAACTTTAAACTAGTCTTAACTTTAAAGAAATACACTCTATACATTGCTAATTTGGTAAATGACTATTCTAGCTGCAAATGTCTGGTTTTTGGTGCAATATCTACATAGGTGTATAGAGGCCCATTTCCAGCAACTATCACTCCAGTGTTCTAATGGTAGAATGTGTTTGCTCATTGGCTCAGAAGGCTAATTGATGATTAGAAAACCCTTGTGCGATCATGTTCACACATCTGAAAACAGTTTAGCTCGTTACAGAAGCTACAAAACTGACCTGCCTTTGAGCAGATTGAGTTTCTGGAGCATCACATTTGTGGGGTCAATTAAACGCTCAAAATGGCCAGAAAAAGAGAACTTTCATCTGAAACTCGACAGTCTATTCTTGTTCTTAGAAATGAAGGCTATTCCACAAAATTGTTTGGGTGACCCCAAACTTTTGAACGGTAG
This sequence comes from Entelurus aequoreus, assembly GCF_033978785.1. Taxonomy (NCBI): domain Eukaryota; kingdom Metazoa; phylum Chordata; class Actinopteri; order Syngnathiformes; family Syngnathidae; genus Entelurus; species Entelurus aequoreus. The sequence continues at coordinate 62,681,426 of NC_084743.1, read as the reverse complement.
TGTATATATAAACAAATATTGCCATAAAGTTAGATTTTTGCTGTTTTCCTTTTTATGGATTTACATTTTTCCAGATAAACACAAAAATCCAATTCAATCCAAAATGCAAAAATGCGTGTTATCTGTGTGATGACAAATTAAACGGTAAGCAGTATTTTAGCTTTAGTTTTTAGCATAACGGTCCGTGTACCTTTCGTTCATTCCATTTCCAATTCTCTAATGCGAATCAAAAAACACATTTTGGGCCATTTTTTCTATTTTCATTTCCGAAACAAAAGTTGGACAACTATTTAATGACACTTTTTTTAAAACGACAATAGGACTCCTGCTATTAGCGTCATGCTAAAAACATGCTAAATGCGAAGGAAAAGCTAAAATACTGCTTCCGGTTCAATTTGTCATCATTCTATTTCCAATTCTGAAATGCAAATCACAAAATAAAATTAGGGCCGTTTTTTCAATCTTTATTTTATATGGCAGATTTCAAAACAAACAAAAAAGGGTTCATTTTCATAAAACTATTCCCATAAAATTGGATTTTGCGCCGTTTTACTTTTATGGATTTTTATTTTTCCAGATAAACACAGAAAAACAATGTCTGTTCAACCAAAATGCAAAAATGCGTGGTTGTCTGTGTGATGACAAATTGAACCGGAAGCAGTATTTTAGCTTTTCCTTCGCATTTAGCATGTTTTAGCATAACGCTAACACCTTTGTTCAGCAGGAGTCCTATTGTCATTTAAAAACAGCCCTAATTTTGTTTTTTGATTTGCATTTAAGAATTCAAAAGAAGAATAAGAATTCTATTTTTGATTGATTGATTTTCATAAAAATATTCCCATAAAATTGGATTTTGTGCCGTTTTCCTTTTATGGATTTTTATTTTTCCAGATAAACACAAAAAAACAAATTATGTTCATTTAAAATGCAAAAATGTGTGGTTATCTGTGTGATGACAAATTGAACCGGAAGCAGTATTTTAGCTTTAGTTTTTAGCATAACGGTCCATTCATTCTATTTCCAATTCTCTAATGCTAATCAAAAAACACATTTTGGGCCATTTTTTCTTTTTTCATTTCCGAAACAAAAGTTGGACAACTATTTAATTTAATTTTAATTGTCGATTTAAAAACATTTAATTAAATAGTTGTCCAACATTTGTTTCAGAAATGAAAATAAGAAAAAATGCCCGAAATTAGTTTTTTGATTTGCATTTAAGAATTCAAAATAAGAATAAGAATTCTATTTTTGATTGGTTGATTTTCATAAAACTATTCCCATAAAATTGGATTTTGTGCCATTTTCCTTTTATGGATGTGTATTTTTCCAGATAAACACAAAAAAACAATTTATGTTCATCCAAAATGCAAAAATGCGTGTTATCTGTGTGATGACAAATTGAACCGGAAGCAGTATTTTAGTTTTAATTTTTAGCATAACGGTCCGTTCATCCTATTTCCAATTCTCTAATGCTAATCAAAAAACACATTTTGGGCCATTTTTTCTATTTTCATTTCCGAAACAAAAGTTGGACAACTATTTAATTTAATTTTAATTGTCGTTTTAAAAACATTTTATTAAATAGTTGTCCAACATTTGTTTCAGAAATGAAAATAAGAAAAAATGGCCCGAAATTAGTTTTTTGATTTGCATTTAAGAATTCAAAATAAGAATAAGAATTCTATTTTTGATGGGTTGATTTTCATAAAACTATTCCCATAAAATTGGATTTTGTGCCGTTTTCCTTTTATGGATGTGTATTTTTCCAGATAAACACAAAAAAACAATTTATGTTCATCCAAAATGCAAAAATGCGTGTTATCTGTGTGATGACAAATTGAACCGGAAGCAGTATTTTAGTTTTTATTTTTAGCATAACGGTCCGTTCATTCTATTTCCAATTCTCTAATGCTAATCAAAAAACACATTTTGGGCCATTTTTTCTTTTTTCATTTCCGAAACAAAAGTTGGACAACTATTTAATTTAATTTTAATTGTCGTTTTAAAAACATTTTATTAAATAGTTGTCCAACATTTGTTTCAGAAATGAAAATAACAAAAAATGGCCCAAAATTAGTTTTTTGATTTGCATTTAAGAATTCAAAATAAGAATAAGAATTCTATTTTTCATTGGTTGATTTTCATAAAACTATTCCCATAAAATTGGATTTTGTGCCGTTTTCCTTTTATGGATGTGTATTTTTCCAGATAAACACAAAACAACAATTTATGTTCATCCAAAATGCAAAAATGCGTGTTATCTGTGTGATGACAAATTGAACCGGAAGCAGTATTTTAGTTTTAATTTTTAGCATAACGGTCCGCTCATTCTATTTCCAATTCTCTAATGCTAATCAAAAAACACATTTTGGGCCATTTTTTCTATTTTCATTTCCGAAACAAAAGTTGGACAACTATTTAATTTAATTTTAATTGTCGTTTTAAAAACATTTTATTAAATAGTTGTCCAACATTTGTTTCAGAAATGTAAATAAGAAAAAATGGCCCGAAATTAGTTTTTTGATTTGCATTTAAGAATTCAAAATAAGAATAAGAATTATATTTTTGATGGGTTGATTTTCATAAAACTATTCCCATAAAATTGGATTTTGTGCCGTTTTCCTTTTATGGATGTGTATTTTTCCAGATAAACACAAAACAACAATTTATGTTCATCCAAAATGCAAAAATGCGTGTTATCTGTGTGATGACAAATTGAACCGGAAGCAGTATTTTAGTTTTAATTTTTAGCATAACGGTCCGTTCATTCTATTTCCAATTCTCTAATGCTAATCAAAAAACACATTTTGGGCCATTTTTTCTATTTTCATTTCCGAAACAAAAGTTGGACAACTATTTAATTTAATTTAATTGTTGTTTTAAAAACATTTTATTAAATTGTTGTCCAACTTTTGTTTCAGAAATGAAAATAAGAAAAAATGGCCCGAATTTAGTTTTTTGATTTGCATTTAAGAATTCAAAATAAGAATAAGAATTCTATTTTTGATGGGTTGATTTTCATAAAACTATTCCCATAAAATTGGATTTTGTGCCGTTTTTCCTTTTATGGATGTGTATTTTTCCAGATAAACACAAAACAACAATTTATGTTCATCCAAAATGCAAAAATGCGTGTTATCTGTGTGATGACAAATTGAACCGGAAGCAGTATTTTAGTTTTAATTTTTAGCATAACGGTCCGTTCATTCTATTTCCAATTCTCTAATGCTAATCAAAAAACACATTTTGGGCCATTTTTTCTATTTTCATTTCCGAAACAAAAGTTGGACAACTATTTAATTTAATTTAATTGTTGTTTTAAAAACATTTTATTAAATTGTTGTCCAACTTTTGTTTCAGAAATGAAAATAAGAAAAAATGGCCCGAAATTAGTTTTTTGATTTGCATTTAAGAATTCAAAATAAGAATAATAATTATATTTTTGATTGGTTGATTTTCATAAAACTATTCCCATAAAATTGGATTTTGTGCCGTTTTCCTTTTATGGATGTGTATTTTTCCAGATAAACACAAAACAACAATTTATGTTCATCCAAAATGCAAAAATGTGTGTTATCTGTGTGATGACAAATTGAACCGGAAGCAGTATTTTAGTTTTAATTTTTAGCATAACGGTCCGTTCATTCTATTTCCAATTATCTAATGCGAATCAAAAAACACATTTTGGGCCATTTTTTTCTATTTTCTTTTCCGAAACAAAAGTTGGACAACTATTTAATTTAATTTAATTGTTGTTTTAAAAACATTTTATTAAATTGTTGTCCAACTTTTGTTTCAGAAATGAAAATAAGAAAAAATGGCCCGAAATTAGTTTTTTGATTTGCATTTAAGAATTCAAAATAAGAATAATAATTATATTTTTGATTGGTTGATTTTCATAAAACTATTCCCATAAAATTGGATTTTGTGCCGTTTTCCTTTTATGGATGTGTATTTTTCCAGATTAACACAAAAAAACAATTTATGTTCATCCAAAATGCAAAAATGCGTGTTATCTGTGTGATGACAAATTGAACCGGAAGCAGTATTTTAGCTTTAGTTTTTAGCATAATGGTCCATTCATTCTATTTCCAATTCTCTAATGCTAATCAAAAAACACGTTTTGGGCCATGTTTTCTATTTTCATTTCCGAAACAAAAGTTGGACAACTATTTAATTTAATTTTAATTGTCGTTTTAAAAACATTTTATTAAATAGTTGTCCAACATTTGTTTCAGAAATGTAAATAAGAAAAAATGGCCCAAAATTAGTTTTTTGATTTGCATTTAAGAATTCAAAATAAGAATAAGAATTCTATTTTTGATGGGTTGATTTTCATAAAACTATTCCCATAAAATTGGATTTTGTGCCGTTTTCCTTTTATGGATGTGTATTTTTCCAGATAAACACAAAAAAACAATTTATGTTCATCCAAAATGCAAAAATGTGTGGTTATCTGTGTGATGACAAATTGAACCGGAAGCAGTATTTTAGTTTTAATTTTTAGCATAACGGTCCGTTCATTCTATTTCCAATTCTCTAATGCTAATCAAAAAACACATTTTGGGCCATTTTTTCTTTTTTCATTTCCGAAACAAAAGTTGGACAACTATTTAATTTAATTGTAATTGTCGTTTTAAAAACATTTTATTAAATAGTTGTCCAACATTTGTTTCAGAAATGAAAATAAGAAAAAATGGCCCGAAATTAGTTTTTTGATTTGCATTTAAGAATTCAAAATAAGAATAAGAATTCTATTTTTGATGGGTTGATTTTCATAAAACTATTCCCATAAAATTGGATTTTGTGCCGTTTTCCTTTTATGGATGTGTATTTTTCCAGATAAACACAAAAAACAATTTATGTTCATCCAAAATGCAAAAATGCGTGTTATCTGTGTGATGACAAAATGAACCGGAAGCAGTATTTTAGTTTTAATTTTTAGCATAACGGTCCGTTCATTCTATTTCCAATTCTCTAATGCTAATCAAAAAACACATTTTGGGACATTTTTTTCTATTTTCATTTCCGAAACAAAAGTAGGACAACTATTTAATGACCCTTTTTAAAACGACAATAGGACTCCTATTATGCTAAAGACATGCTAAATGCGAAAAACATGCTAATTGTGAAGGAAAAGCTAAAATACTGCGTCCGGTTCAATTTGTCATCACACAGATAACCACGTATTTTTGCATTTTGGATGAACATATATTCGATGTTTGTGTTTATCTGGAAAAATAAAAATCCATAAAAGGAAAACAGCACAAATTCCAATTTTATGGCAATATTTGTTTGTTTTAAAATCTGCCATAAATAATAAAAATCGAAAAACCAAAAAACGGCCCTAATTTTGTTTTCTGATTTGCGTTTAAGAATTGGAAAGTACACAGACAAATAAGGCAACAAAAAGAAAATCTGCACAGAGAGAAGAATCCGGGCAGGTTGCGTTGTGAGTAAGAAGCAAGCACACTTCAAGCAGCCTCAGTGGGGTTTAGTCGTCCATGTCCACATGTGTGGGTGTCTCCAGCAGTGGCTCTTCACATCTTGACGTATATAAAGCGGCGCAAATCACAGCTTAAGTATGTATGCATGGCCCCTCCTGTGGGAGTCCATGTTGAATTTTGCACGCCTGTAGAGAGTGCCATAACACATTCACATCACACAGCTCAACAAGCTCACAGGGTCAGGATAAAGAAGGGAGCGATTGTGCATATGCCTGCTGAGCTGGTGAATGTGTCCTAAAGATGTGTGTGTGTGTGCGTGTGTGTGTGTGTGTGTGTGTGTGTGTGTGTGTGTGTGTGTGTGTGTGTGTGTGTGTGTGTGTGTGTGTGTGTGTGTGTGTGTGTGTGTGTGTGTGTGTGTGTGTGTGTGTGTGTGTGTGTGTGTGTGTGTGTGTGTGTGTGTGTGTGTGTGTGTGTGTGTGTGTGTGGACTGTGCGTCATCATATAGTCATGCTTATAGTCGTGCTTATAGTCGTGCCAACCCCACACCTTTCTGCTCCGCCGCTCCCAGTCTGTGGAACGCTCTCCCTGACCACCTGAGGGCACCACAAACTGTGGATGCTTTAAAAAAAGGCTTAAAAACCCTTATTTTTAAAAAAGCCTTTTTATAGCTATATGCATACAAGTTCTAGCTATTAGGCTGTTCTAGTTTTTATTTTTATTTATTTATTATTATCTTTTTATTATTATTATTTATTAATTGTTTTAATACACTGTAGCACTTTGAGGTTGTTTGCTCAATGTAAAGTGCGTTTTACAAATAAAATCTATTATTACACCATAATACCCCATCGGACCCTCCATGCGTGGCGCTCCAGACTATAATTGATAGCTGTGGTCTTACACAAATAATAAATGAACCCACGCATCGCAACGGTAATACGATAGATCTAGTACTTGTCAGGGGTGTCACCACCTCTAAAGTTACGATACTCCCGTACACTAAAGTAATGTCCGATCATTACCTTATAAAATTCGAAGTTCTGACTCATTGTCAACAAACTAATAATAATAATAATAACTACTATAGCAGCCGCAACATTAATGCTGCCACAACGACGACTCTTACTGACCTACTGCCTTCAGTAATGGCATCATTCCCAAATTATGTGGGCTCTATTGATAACCTCACTAACAACTTTAACGACGCCCTGCGCGACACCATTGATATTGTAGCACCGCTAAAGCTAAAAAGGGCCCCTAAAAGGCGTACCCCATGGTTTACAGAAGAAACTAAAGCCCAGAAATTATCATGTAGAAAGCTGGAACGCAAATGGCGTGCGACTAAACTTGAGGTTTTCCATCAAGCATGGAGTGATAGTTTAATAACTTATAAACGCATGCTTACCTCAGCTAAAGCTAAATATTACTCAAATCTCATCCACCTCAACAAAAATGATCCTAAATTTTTGTTTAGTACAGTAGCATCGCTAACCCAACAAGGGACTCCTCCCAGTAGCTCCACCCACTCAGCAGATGACTTTATGAATTTCTTTAATAAGAAAATTGAAGTCATCAGAAAAGAGATTAAAGACAATGCATCCCAGCCACAACTGGGTTCTATTAACACAAATATGACTGTATATACGACGGACATTGCCCTCCAAAATAGTTTCTCTCTCTTAACCCTAACCCTCTTTGATGAAATAACATTGGAGGAATTGTTAAAATGTGTAAATGGGACAAAACAAACAACATGTTTACTTGACCCAATTCCTGGGAAACTTATCAAGGAGCTTTTTGTTTTATTAGGTCCATCAGTGTTAAATATTATAAACCTATCACTTTCCTCTGGTACTGTTCCTCTAGCATTCAAAAAAGCGGTTATTCATCCTCTACTCAAAAGACCTAACCTCGATCCTGACCTCATGGTGAACTACCGGCCGGTGTCCCACCTACCGTTTATCTCGAAAATTCTCGAAAAAATTGTCGCACAGCAGCTAAATGAACACTTAGTGACTAACAATCTCTGTGAACCTTTTCAATCCGGTTTCAGGGCAAATCACTCTACGGAGACAGCCCTCGCAAAAATGACTAATGATCTATTGCTAACGATGGATTCTGATGCGTCATCTATGTTGCTGCTTCTTGATCTTAGCGCCGCTTTCGATACTGTTGATCATAATATTTTATTAGAGCGTATCAAAACACGTATTGGTATGTCAGACTTAGCCTTGTCTTGGTTTAACTCTTATCTTACTGACAGGATGCAGTGTGTCTCCCATAACAATGTGACCTCGGACTATGTCAAGGTAACGTGCGGAGTTCCCCAGGGTTCAGTTCTTGGCCCTGCACTCTTTAGTATTTACATGCTGCCGCTAGGTGACATCATACGCAAATACGGTGTTAGCTTTCACTGTTATGCTGATGCCACCCAACTCTACATGCCCCTAAAGCTGACCAACACGCCGGATTGTAGTCAGCTGGAGGCGTGTCTTAATGAAATTAAACAATGGATGTCCGCTAACTTTTTGCAACTCAACGCTAAGAAAACGGAAATGCTGATTATCGTTCCTGCTCAACACCAACATCTATTTAATAATACCACCTTAACATTTGACAACCAAACAATTAAACAAGGCGACTCGGTAAAGAATCTGGGTATTATCTTCGACCCAACTCTCTCGTTTGAGTCACACATTAAGAGTGTTACTAAAACGGCCTTCTTTCATCTCCGTAATATCGCTAAAATTCGTTCCATTTTGTCCACAAGCGATGCTGAGATCATTATTCATGCGTTCGTTACATCTCGTCTCGATTACTGTAACGTTTTATTTTCGGGCCTCCCTATGTCTAGCATTAAAAGATTACAGATGGTACAAAATGCGGCTGCTAGACTTTTGACAAAAACAAGAAAGTTTGATCATATTACGCCTATACTGGCTCACTTGCACTGGCTTCCTGTGCACCTAAGATGCGACTTTAAGGTTTTACTACTTACGTATAAAATACTACACGGTCAAGCTCCTGCCTATCTTGACGATTGTATTGTACCATATGTCCCGGCAAGAAATCTGCGTTCAAAGAACTCCGGCTTATTAGTGATTCCCAGAGCCCAAAAAAAGTCTGCGGGCTATAGAGCGTTTTCTATTCGGGCTCCAATACTATGGAATGCCCTCCCGGTAAAAGTTAGAGATGCTACCTCAGTAGAAGCATTTAAGTCTCATCTTAAAACTCATTTGTATACTCTAGCCTTTAAATAGACTCCCTTTTTAGACCAGTTGATCTGCCGTTTCTTTTCTTTTCTTTTCTACTCTGCTCCGGGGTGGACCGCTAGCCTGTCCATCAGATGGGGACATCTCTACGCTGCTGACCCGTCTCCACTCGGGATGGTTCCCGCTGGCCCCACCATGGACTGGACTTTCGCTGATGTGTTGGACTTTCACAATATTATGTCAGACCCACTCGACACCGAGGATGTCGTTGTGGCTTGTACAGCCCTTTGAGACACTTGTGATTTAGGGCTATATAAATAAACATTGATTGATTGATTGATTGAATTCCTCCTCCACCAAAATTCACACTCTGCACAATGCAGTCCGAAATGTAGCGTTCTCCTGGCAACCTCCAAACCCACACTCATCCATCAGATTGCCACATGCTTTACACCACTGCATCCCACGCTTTGCATTGGACTTGGTGAAGTATGGCTTAGATGCAGCTGCTCGGCCATGGAAACCCATTCCATGAAGCACTCTGCGTACTGTACGTGGGCTACTTGGAAGGTCACATGAAGTTTGGAGCTCTGTAGCAACTGACTGTTGTTGCGTCTGACCAGTCTACCTCTCAGGGAATTAAAGTCACTGGTCAATCCCAAGTTCTTTCAGATGACATATATGCAGAGTAAGAAGGACCATCAAGACACAATAGGAATAGGAATTTTACTGAAGCTTCAGGAGACCAGCCCACATCAATACAGTCAAACCGTCATCTCGGGATGGTCTAACATTCAAACAGGAAAAGACAACTTCTTGAATACGCAAACAGCCCCCACCCTCTCCAGAAAGGAACACAGGCTCATTGCTCTACTACAGATAAGATATAAGGGAGTACTCCAACCCCTACATCGCAAGCCTTCAAGGTAAGACACACACAGTTTACATGCGGACATATTCCTGAAAAAATAGAAAGAGTACAAATGGAAAAACACTAGCTGCTTTAAACATGACTATGAATGAAGAAATAACTCTTAAACATATATGTGTTCTCCACAATGTGAAGAAAGTCTTTGCACTATGCGCTTCAGCGTCCGCTGACCCGTCTCTGTCAGTTTACGTGGCCTACCACTTGGTGGCTGAGTTTCTGTTGTTCCCAAACTCTTCACTTTTCCTATAATAAAGTTGACTTTGGAATATTTAGGAGCGAGGAAATGTCACGACTGGATTTGTTGCACGATGGCATCCAATGACAGTTCAATGCTGGAAATCACTGAGAGTGACCCATTCTCTCTACAAATGTTTGTAGAAACAGTCTCCATGCCTAAGTGATTGATTTTATACCATTTTCCCAAGGGATTGGGACACCTGATTCTCATCATTTGGATGGGTGGCCAAGTACTTTTGGCAACATAGTGTATATGCCACGGTTTGAACTGTGTTCAGGTTAAACATCATGTGGTATTCTCAAATTGTGAGGACTACTGTAGTTGTTGACTGTAACGGTTCAAATCAGATGAGAAATGTGAGATATGCAGTCGATTGTATATTTCCCATTCATTGTCAATGGGGAGAAATTTACTGGGAATGCCTGGAAAAGCGGGAATTTTTGCAAAGGGAAAACATATTTTGCATTCAATATATCAGAAGGGTAGTGTGGATGGATGGTTGAAAGGTCGGAATCGGGTAAAAAAATGTGCTACATTTTGAGAATTTAGGGCATTGTAGAATTATGAATACGTCCATTCATATGAATCGGAGCTACCACTCTATCTAAATCCACCCGCCACCCGGACGCCTACCTGGGGAGGTTTTTAGGGCACGTCCGGCCGGTAGGAGGTCACGGGGAAGACCCAGGACATCTTGGGAAGACTATGTCTCCCGGCTGACCTGGGAACGCCTCGGGATCTCCCAGGAGGAGCTGGATGGAGTGGCTGGGGAGAGGGAAGTCTGGGCTTCTCTGCTTAGGCTGCTGCCCCCGCCACCCGACCTCGGATAAGCGGAAGATGGATGGAAAGATGGATAGGTCCCCATTACAACATTTTATAAAAAAAATGTTTTGGAAAAATATAAATTTTCTGCCATTTTCGGGTTTTGTCAGGACTTCTAAAGAGGTTTAGAGACGTCTTCTACAACAAAAGGACCAGTATTGTGCTCTTGAAACAAAACAATGTTTTACATTTTTGTGTAAGGGTCCCCCCATACGACATTTTAGCGGAAAAAGTTTGGGCAAAATATTAATTTTCTGCCATTTTCAGGTTTTGTTGGGACTCCTAATGTGATTTTGTGATGTCTTCTACAATAGAGGACCAGTATTGAGCTGTTGAACCAAGACAATTTTTAAAATTTTAGGGTAAGGGTCCCCCCTTACAACATTTTAGCGGAAAAAGTTTGGGCAAAATATAATTTTTTTGCCATTTTCAGGTGTTGTTGGGACTCCTGATGCAGTACCAGTATTGTGCTGTTGAAACAAAACAATTTTTTACATTTTTGTGTAAGGGCCCCCCCTTACGACATTTTAGCGAGAAAAAGTTTTGCAAAAATATTAATTTTCTGCCATTTTCAGGTTTTGTTGGGACTCCTAATGTGATTTTGTGATGTCTTCTACAATAGAGAACCAGTATTGTGCTGTTGAACCAAGACAATTTTTAAAATTTTAGGGTAAGGGTCCCCCCTTACAACATTTTAGCGGAAAAAATTTTGGGCAAAATATAAATTTTTTGCCATTTTCGGGTGTTGTTGGGACTCCTGATGCAGTACCAGTATTTTGCTGTTAAAGCAAGACAGTTTTTAAAATTTTTGTGTAAGGGTCCACCCTTACGACATTTTAGCGAAAAAAAGTTTTTGAAAATTTTATATTTTTTGCCATTTTCGGCTTTTGTCGGGACTCCTGGTGAGGTTTTGAGATGTCTTCTACAATAAAGGACCAGTATTCTGCTGTTGAAGCAAAACCTTTTTTTTTTTTTTTAATTTACGACATTTTAGCGAGAAAAAGTTTTGGAAAAATATACATTTTCTCCCATTTTCAGGTTTTGTCTGGACTCCTGATGAGGCTTTGAGACAACTCCTAAAACTACAGGACCAGTATTGTAGTGTTGAAGCAAGACAGAGTTTTACATTTTGGGGTAAGGGTCCCCCCTTACGACATTTTAGCGTAAAACGTTTTTGAAAATTGTCGGCTTTTGTCGGGACTTCTGATGGGGTTTTGAGATGTCTTCTACAATAAAGGAATAGTATTCTGCTGTTGAAGCAAGACAGTTTTTAAAATTTTTGTGTAAGGGTCCTCCCTTACGACATTTTAGCGGAAAAAAGTTTGGGCAAAATATTAATTTTTTGCCATTTCCGGGTGTTGTTGGGACTTCTGATGAGGTTTTGAGAGGTCTCCTACGACTGCAGTACCATTATTGTGCTGTTAAAGCAAGACAGTTTTTACAATTTTTGTGTAAGGGTCCACCCTTACGACATTTTAGCGAAAAAAAGTTTTTGAAAATTATATATTTTTTGCCATTTTCGTCTTTTGTCGTGACTCCTGATGAGATTTTGAGATGTCTTCTGCAATAAAGGACCAGTATTCTGCTGTTGAAACAAAACCGTTTTTTTTTTTTAATTTACGACATTTTAGCGAGAAAAGTTTTGGAAAAATATAAATTTTCTGCAATTTTCAGGTTTTGTCGGGACTCCTGATGAGGTTTTGAGACATCTCCTAAAACTACAGGACCATTATTGTAGTGTTGAAGCAAGACAGAGTTTTACATTTTGGGGTAAGGGTCCCCCCTTACGACAAAAAAGTTTTCGATAATTTTCGGCTTTTGTCGGGACTTCTGATGAGGTTTTGAGATGTCTTCTACAATAAAGTAACAGTATTCTGCTGTTGAAGCAAGACAGTTTTTAAATTCTTTGCGTAAGTTTCTTCCCTTATGACATTTTAGCGAGAAAAAGTTTTGGAAAAAATATAAATTTTCTGCCATTTTCCGATTTTGTCAAGACTCCTGATGAGGTTTTGAGAGGTCTTCTACGACTACAGGACCAGTATTGTGCTGTTGAAGCAAGACAGTTTTTAACATTTTTTGTAAGGACCTTACAAAATTTTAGCAAAAAAAAGGCTTTGGAAAAATATACATTTTCTGCCTTTTTCTGGTTTTAACGGCACTTCTGATGAGGTTTTGAAATGTCTCCTACAACTAAAGGACCAATTTTGTGCTGTTGACGTGAGACTGTTTTTAAAATGTTGGGTAAGAGTCCCCTTATGACATTTTAGCGAAAAAAAGTTTAAAAAGTTAAAAAAAAAAAAATTCTCATTTTTGGGTTTTTTCAGAATTCCTGATTAGGTTTTGAGAGATCTCCTACAACTACAGTACCAGTATTGTGCTGTTGAAGCAAAACCGTTTTTAAAATGTGTGTATAAGGTCCACCCTTACGACATTTTAGCGAAAAAAAAATTCCGAAAATTATATATTTTTTGCCATTTTTGGCTTTTGTTGAGACTCCTGATGAGGTTTTGAGATGTCTTCTACAATAAAGGAACAGTATTCTGCTGTTGAAGCAAGACAGTTTTTTAAATTTTTGTGTAAGGGTCCTCCCTTACGACATTTTAGCGAAAAAAGTTTTGGAAAAATATACATTTTCTGCCATTTTCGGGTTTTGTCAGGACCCCTGATGAGGTTTTGAGAGGTCTCCTACAACTACAGGACCAGTATTGTGCTGTTGAAGCAAGACCATTTTTGAAATTTCTGGGTAAGGGTCCCCCCTTACGACATTTTAGCGAAAAAAAAGGTTTGGAAAAATATGAATTTTCTGCCATTTTCCGATTTTGTCGGGACTCCTGATGAGGTTTTCAGATGTCTTGTACAACTACAGGACCAGTATTATGCTGTTGAAACAGGACAGTTTTTTTTATTTTTTGTGTAAGGATCCCCCCTTACGATATTTTAGCGGAAAAAAGTTTTGGAAAAATATACATTTTCTACCATTTTCGAAAACAATTTTTTCGAACATGTTATATTTTTTGCCATTTTCGGCTTTAGTCTGGACTCCTTATGAGGTTTTGAGATGTCTTCTACAATAAAGGACCAGTATTCTTCTGTTGAAGCAAAACCGTTTTTTTTTTACATTTTTGTGTAAGGATACCATTACAACATTTTAGCGAGAAAAAGTTTTGGAAAAAATATACATTTTCTGCCATTTTCCGATTTTGTCAAGACTCCTGATGAGGTTTTGAGAGGTCTTCTACGACTACAGGACCAGTATTGTGCTGTTGAAGCAAGACAGTTTTTAACATTTTTTGTAAGGACCTTACAAAATTTTAGCAAAAAAAAGGCTTTGGAAAAATATACATTTTCTGCCTTTTTCAGGTTTTATCGGGACTCCCGATGAGGTTTTGAAATGTCTCCTACAACTAAAGGACCAGTTTTGTGCTGTTGACGTGGGACTGTTTTTAAAATGTTGGGTAAGAGTCCCCCTTATGACATTTTAGCGAAAAAAAAGTTTTTTAAAAAAAAATTCTCATTTTCGGGTTTTTTCAGAATTCCTGATTAGGTTTTGAGAGATCTCCTACAACTACAGTACCAGTATTGTGCTGTTGAAGCAAGACCGTTTTTAAAATTTGTGTGTAAGGTCCACCCTTACGACATTTTAGCGAAAAAAAAATTCTGAAAATTAAATCTTTTTTGCCCTTTTTGGCTTTTGTTGAGACTCCTGATGAGGTTTTGAGATGTCTTCTACAATAAAGGAACAATATTCTGCTGTTGAAGCAAGACAGTTTTTTAAATGTTTGTGTAAGGGTCCTCCCTTACGACATTTTAGCGAGAAAAAGTTTTGGAAAAATATACATTTTCTGCCATTTTCGGGTTTTGTCAGGACCCCTGATGAGGTTTTGAAACGTCTCCTACAACTACAGGACCAGTATTGTGCTGTTGAAGCAAGAAATGTTTTGAAATTCCTGGGTAAGGGTCGACATTTTAGCGAAAAAAAAAGTTTTGGAAAAATATGAATTTTCTGACATTTTCCGCTTTTGTCGGGACTCCTGATGAGGTTTTCAGACGTCTTGTACAACTACAGGACCAGTATTGTGCTGTTGAAGCAAGACAGTTTTTTTTATTTTTTGTGTAAGGATCCCCCCTTGCGATATTTTAGCGAAAAAAAGTTTTGGAAAAATATACATTTTCTACCATTTTCGAAAACAATTTTTTCAAAAATGTTATATTTTTTGCCATTTTCGGCTTTAGTCGGGACTCCTAATGAGGTTTTGAGATTTATTCTACAATAAAGGACCAGTATTCTGCAGTGGAAGCAAAACCGTTTTTTTTTTACATTTTTGTGTAAGGATACCATTACGACATTTTAGCAAGAAAATGTTTTGGAAAAATTAAAATTTTCGGCCCTTTTCAGGTTTTGTTGGGACTCCTGATGAGGTTTTGAGACGTCTCCTAAAACTAAAAGATCAGTATTGTGGTGTTGAAGCAAGACAGAGTTTTACATTTTTGGGGTAAAAGTTTTCAAAAATTATATATTTTTTGCCATTTTCCACTTTTGTCGGGACTCCTGATGAGGTTTTGAGATGTCTTCTACAATAAAGGAACAGTATTCTGCTGTTGAAGCAAGACAATTTTTGAAATTTCTGGGTAAGGGTCCCCCCTTACGACATTTTAGCGAGAAAAAGTTTTGGAAAAATATACATTTTCTGCCATTTTCCGATTTTGTCAAGACCCCTGATGAGGTTTTGAGACGTCTTCTACAACTACAGGTCCAGTATTGTGCTGTTGAAGCAAGACCATTTTTGAAATTTCTGGGTAAGGGTCCCCCCTTACGACATTTTAGCGAAAAAAAAAGTTTTGAAAAATATGAATTTTCTGCCATTTTCCGATTTTGTCGGGACTCCTGATGAGGTTTTGAGACGTATTCTACAACTACAGGACCAGTATTGTAGTGTTGAAAAATACAAAGTTTTACATTTTGGGGTAAGGGTCCCCCCTTATGATATTTTAGCAAAAAAAAGTTTTGGAAAAATATACATTTTCTACCATTTTCTGCTTTTGTTGGGACTCCTGATGAGGTTTTGAGACGTCTCGTAAAACTAAAGGACTGGTATTGTGCTGTTGAAGCGAGACCGTTTTTACAATTTTTGGGTAAGGATCCACCCCTACGACATTTTAACCAGAAAAAGTATAGAAAAAATATTACGTTTCTGCCATTTTCGGGTTTTGTCGGGACTCCTGATGAGGTTTTGAGACATCTCCTACAACTACAGGACCCGTATTCTGCTGTTGAAGCACGACAGTTTTAACATTTTTTGGGTAAGGGTCCCCCCTTACGCCAGGGATGCACCACCCGGACGCCTCCCCAGGGAGGTGTTTAGGGCACGGCCGGTAGGAGGTCACGGGGAAGACCCAGGACACCTTGGGAAGACTATGTCTCCCGGCTGGCCTGGGAACGCCTCGGGATCCCCCGGGAGGAGCTGGAAGGAGTGTCTGGGTAGAGGGAAGTCTGGGCTTCTCTGCATAGGCCATACTTGCCAACCTTGAAACCTCCGATACCGGGGGGTGGGACGGGGGCGTGGTTGGGGGCGTGGTTAGGGGCATGGTTAATAGGGGAGTGTATTTACAGCTAGAATTCACCAACTCAAGTATTATACATATATATATATATATATATATATATATATATATATATATATATATATATATATATATATATATATATATATATATATATATATATATATATATATATATATATATATATATATATATATATATATATATATATATGTATGAAATACTTGACTTTCAGTGAATTCTAGCTATGTATATATGTATATGTATTTATTTTATTATACATATAAATAAAATAAATACTTGAATTTCAGTGTTCCGGGGGATATCCAGTAGATGACAGTATTGTCCTGTTTAACTTCTCCTCCATTCATGACTCGGCCACCGTGTTCAATGGAGAAGTCTGTTTTACAAAATGTACAGGCAGCATAATTACATACCCCTTCCCCTTGGAACTGTCCTGGATGAACTGAAATTCTTGTTTCCATTCGTTTTGGAACTTGCAAGCGTATTTCTTCATCTTGCTCGTCGACGGCGTCGCCCTGTCTGTAACTTCCTCGTTCTTCTGCGTCTTCTCCTTGTTGTGTGCGCAGTTGTGCACTCTACTCTCTAAAAGCCATAGATGTTATGACGTCATTGGGCAGGCAAGCTGTTTATATTGTGGGAAAGCGGACGTGAGAACAGGCTGTCCCCACTCAGGTCCGCATTGAGCTGGAGGGGGCGTGGCCTCCAGTTCCGGCTGAACACCGGGAGTTTGTCGGGAGAAAATTTCTGCCGGGAGGTTATCGGGAGAGGCGCTGAATACCGGGAGTCTCCCGCTAAAAACGGGAGGGTTGGCAAGTATGGCGTAGGCTGCTGCCCCCGCCACCCGACCTCGGATAAGCGGAAGAAGATGGATGGATGGATGCATTGTTTGTATTCTTAACTACGACCAGCTAAACGCCAATGAAAAGTGAGGTATTGAGAGCAGTGTGAGCCAAGGTGTTGAACAAAGACAGAGATAAGATTGTCTGGCAACAAAGCACATTTGAAGCATTTACCACATCACTGCGAGACTCCCACGTAGGTTTTGTATAATTCATTAGCTGGCACGCGCTCTGACAGAATGTATGTGCACTGGCACGCATTGTACTTCATACACGCCGCGTTCACACACATGCGTACGACAGATTGAGGTCAGTCTGTTGTTAAGGACTGCCGGGAGATGATTAGCATGTTTTGTTCGCCACACCCTGCATGCTCGGTGTTTTGCTCTCGCTGTACTTAGACAGCAGTTTACTTTTAAGTTCATCAGGCAACACTCAGACTCGACTAGTGACTCACTTGCCCTGCGTCTGACGCACTGGGTATTTGTGTCATGTTTTGTCACGCAACAACAACAAAACGTCCACAGAGGCTTACAAGCTTCTAGTTTTGTGTCGGCCTGACTTAAAACACTTCAGAGGTGGGTAGTAACTAGGGATGGGTACGGAATCCGGTACTTTTTTTGGTACGGACCGAATTCTGACGGTTACACGGGGCACCATTTTCAGGTATGTTTTTTTTTTTTTTTCGAGAGGTCAGCTTGAAGCGACCCTCTGTCTCGAACTCCCCCGTGGTCATGTGACATGAGTGCTTGACTGTTATGATTTTGCTTACTAGTTTCAATGACCCGCCTTATCTTGCCTCTGATTGGCCAGTTCATAATGTTTTGCCTGAACCTTAGCCAATTGTGACTCATTATTCTAACACCAACCAATCATCAAGGGTTTTCTCCGTATGTGTCATGATCCGTAGTCCGGATCATGTTTTTTTTATGTTCTGTTAGTTTTGGACTTTTTTAGCTCCTGTTTTACACCTGAGTTTGTTTTAGTTACCATGGCTACTTATGATTTTCACCTGCCTCTGCTAATCAGAGGACTATTTAAGCCTGCCTTTGCCAGTCAGTCGGGCTGGCGCCATTCTGTCACGACGAGGTTTTTGCTTACTGCGGGGTCATTCTCCCAGGAAGGCAAACGGACGACTCCGGACAGTAAGCGAAAACCTCGTCGTGATATAATGACGCCAGCCCGACTGACTGGCAAAAGGCAGGCTTAAATAGTCCTCTGATTAGAAGCACGTGCGTGTCCCGAACACCAGAGGCAGGTGAAAATCATAAGTAGCCATGGTAACTAAAACAAAGTCAGGTGTCAAACATGAACTAAAAGAGTCCAAAACTAACAGAACATAACAAAAACATGATCCGGACCACGGATCATGTTTTTAACTAAAACAAACTCAGGTATCAAACAGAAACTAAAAAGTCCAAAACTAACAGAACATAACAAAAACATGATCCGGACCATGGATCATGTTTTTAACTAAAACAAACTCAGGTGTCAAACAGGAACTAAAAGAGTCCAAAACTAACAGAACATAACAAAAATCAGATGACTATTTAAGCCTGCCTTTGCCAGTCAGTCGGGCTGGCGTCATTCTGTCACGACGAGGTTTCCGCTTACTGTCCGGAGTCATCCGTTTGCCTTCCTGGGAGAACGACCCTGCAGTAAGCGAAAACCTCGTTGTGACAGAATGACACCAAACTGACTGACTGGCAAAAAGCAGGCTTAAATAGTCCTCTGATTAGAAGCAGGTGCGCGTCCCGAACACCAGAGGCAGGTGAAAATCGTAAGTAGCCATGGTAACTAAAACAAACTCAGGTGTCAAACAGGAACTAAAAGAGTCCAAAACTAACAGAACAGAACAAAATCATGATCCGGACCACGGATCATGTTTTTAACTAAAACAAACTCAGGTATCAAACAGAAACTAAAAAAGTCCAAAACTAACAGAACATAACAAAAACATGATCCGGACCACGGATCATGTTTTTAACTAAAACAAACTCAGGTGTCAAACAGGAACTAAAAGAGTCCAAAACTAACAGAACATAACAAAAATCAGAGGACTATTTAAGCCTGCCTTTGCCAGTCAGTCGGGCTGGCGTCATTCTGTCACGACGAGGTTTCCGCTTACTGTCCGGAGTCGTCCGTTTGCTTTCCTGGGAGAACGACCCCGGAGTAAGCGAAAACCTCGTCGTGACAGAATGACGCCAGCCCGACTGACTGGCAAAAGGCAGGCTTAAATAGTCCTCTAATTAGAAGCAAGTGCGCGTCCCGAACACCAGAGGCAGGTGAAAATCATAAGTAGCCATGGTAACTAAAACAAATTCAGGTGTCAAACAGGAACTAAAAGAGTCCAAAACTAACAGAACAGAACAAAAACATGATCCGGACCACGAATCATGACAGTATGTAAAGATGTTCTCATTCATTCAGGTCAGCGTATTTTCTCCATATTTGTTTTGTTTTGGCTTGGATTCACCATTTTCTCTCTTTGTAGCTTGTAGCTTTGATGCAAGCTAACTTGCTGCATGCTCTAAAAGTAGCTAAGCTATAGGAAAAGCGAATCTAACGCCAAGCTACTGGAAAATGTAGTGAAGCTACATGTAGTTGTTACTGCCCATTACTGCTTATTTGTAACGATTCTTAACCCGATTCCAAAAAATCAAAAATCGATTTTTAAATGTATATATTTTTTTACTTTTTTTTAATCTGTCCTGTCTCGCCGCTCAGGCAAATAATATTGTTAGTGTATATGCCTATTTGTGCTGTACACGTTTACTTTAATAAAGAGAAGTGTGGGATACTTCTCTTGCTGCCTTATTTGTATTTGAGTTTATTAAACAAAACCAGTTTTCTTTTAAAGGGGAATTGCACTTTTTTTTGGAATAATGGCTTTTTTGCCGATATCCGATATTCCGGTTTTGTCCAACTCTTAATTACCGATTCCGATATCAACCGATACCGATACATACAGTCATGGAATCAACACATTAGTATGCCTAATTTTGTTGTGATGCCCCCACATCTCTAAATTTTGCCTATCGTTCACAATCATTATGAGAGACAAGGTTGGTTTTTTTTTGCAGCTCGTTCTTGGTGGCTAACAATGCAGCTAAATAGAGCAATCAATTCTACTTCTAAATCACTTTAAAAATGCACAAAAAAACGCCAACAATACTTCATTTACGTTCCGTAACCTGTATAATAACCAAGCTGTAGCAACATTGTTATTGTAAGAACGAACACTGAGGAACCCTTTTTCTATCGTAGTAGCACATCGGCGTGCTACGGTATTAGCTTAAAAGCTAACTACGGAAAGAGATAAGCTAGCTTCTACATCAGCACGAAACGCGTTTGAGTTTGTAATGCACAACACAATGCGATAAAAACACCAATCTGTACTGACTGAAAAACATAAACAATCATATTACAGTATCTGTAAATTATTATTTCATGTTTTTTTTTTCTACAGCTAGCCAGACAGCGTATGTACTGTAGTTGACCCACTCGATGGTCCATTGTCTGTTCGGTCCAGCTCACCGGGGACTTTTCCGGTTGATTTTGGGTAAGCAATCCATTTATGTCGAAATAGCTTGTCTCCATGTTCCGCATTTGTAGCGTCGTCACTTTCACCTCACTCTCCCGGCTTCCGTCTGCTCCAACGTCTCACTCTTCCTTCGTGCTCGCTTCTGAAAGCAGTAGTTCATCCTCCATAAATTCAGATTCAAAAGGATAAGGTTGTGAATCCTGATTTGTCCAAAAATAGTTGTTTAACGAACCTGCCATGATTACCGAAGTCGGACACACCTTGTTGCCAGAAGTCGGAAGTGCGCTGCTATGGAAACAGAAATAAATGTGCCAAAGATCATAACATGATCAAAATACTGTATATATTGAACATATTACATATTGTTATAACCATGTTTGTTACTACATTATATATAGACTTGCAGTGTGTAAATAAAATGTAGATGGAGGGTTTTAAAGTTCTTTTAGAGGGCTTTCAAGGCACAGAGACTCTTATTAGTTGCATCTACCAAGCGTTTTTTTATCCACTAAATACAATTAAAAAAAATTAAAAAAACATGCATGTTACTTTCCCTCATAATGATTGTCAACGATAGGCGAAATTCCCCAAAAAACTGCAGTTCCCCTTAAAGTAATATTGAAATTAATAAATAGAAATACATGAATTAATTAATTAAATACAGTTGTGGGGGGAGAGTGTGATCAGTGCGCTTGCAGGAGCAATGGTCACCGCCTCTATCAATGGTGTTGAGGGCGGAGCACCATGGGCTAGAGGCGGGGCATGTGCGGGACGGCGAGACACAGCTGGCAGGTGATTAGATTTCACTGGTGGTACGTGGTGATCTAATCATCTGTTGTCTTTAAAAGTGAGCGGCCAGCGGAGGAGAGAGGTGGGAGAGTCTGGAGAGAAAAGACATCTGAAAAGATTGTTCTTGGCTTTACATGTACATTAAAAACTCTGTTAAAACGGCACGCCTGGCTCCTGTGACGTGGTATCTGTGGAACGGGTAGGGAACGACTTCCACAACCGTATTTTCCGGACTATAAGGAGTTTTAAATTTATTTATTTTTCCTCAAAACTCAACAGTGTACCTTACGGTGCGCCTAATTTACGGAAAAGTTGTGGTTTTGTTTACCGACCTCGAAGCTATTTTACTTGGTGCATTAGTGTAATGATAAGTGTGACCGGTAGATGGCAGTCAAACATAAGAGATACGTGTAGACTGCACTATGATGGCAATATGACTCAAGTAAACAACACCAAACATTGTATATGTTCCACTGAAAATATAGAACAATACACACGGCGCTCAAAAATATATCAAAATGTTTAAATTGTCATGATCCGTGATACGGATCATATTTTGTATTTTCTGTTAGTTTTGGACTCCTTTAGTTCCTGTTTGTGCACCTCTGAGATTGTTTTGGTTGCCAAGGTTGCTCATTGTGTTCACCTGTCTCTGATTAGTGTCCGCTCGCTCACCTGCTACCCGAGCACTAATCAGAGGCATTATTTAAGCTTGCCTTTGCCAGTCGGTCGGCCTGGCGTCGTTGTTTGCTTCGTGCAACCTGTCAACCAATCTGGCGCCCTAGGCAAGATTTTAGGTGGCGCCCTCCCACATCGGCAGTGAAGTGTATATACTCACAAGAAACCGAATAGCTTTGTCTATGACCTTTTTTTTACTTAAAGAAAGCAAATTAACAATCAGAATTGTTAACAAGATAAAAAAAACTATGGATGAATAAATGAATACAAAAAATAAAAAATGAATATATGAAGTACAATATTTTTTACATACATAAACACAAAATAAAACGTGTCAACAAGTTGCATAAAATAAATTAAAAATACAATATAAATAAGGCACTGCACAAAACAAGATTTTAAACCAGTATGACTTTAACAACTATATTACAAAAAAAGGGGATCCAACAGAGTTCTCTATTTGTGCTTTTTAATATTGCATTAACTAGAATGACTTACAAATTACTGTACACCAGGAAGTACTGTAATTACCTAACGTTACATTATTATTTTCCATAACAATTTAGCCCCCTCCACAATATTAACCCGACGTTAAAACAGAGCTAGCTATTTATTGATTAGGAATTGCCGAATCATGTAACATTAGCTTAATGCTAAAAAGCCAGGTTACTATCACATTCTGTAACAGACAAATCATTTCATGTAGGCTAACGTTACCTACCTGCTATCTCTGTCTTTTTCTCGTTTCTCCTCCTCTTCTTTTCTATTTTTTCTTCCCTGGGCACCTGACAGTTTTGGCCGTTTTGACATCTTGTGTTGATTTTTTTATGTGGTGACGTCCAAAAAGAGTCATGATACGGGAAGGGGGGGGGGGGGGCACCGTGCAGGGGTAGGGGGGGCGTAATGTTGTAACAAATAATATTTCTATTAAATAGGCTTTACTTTGCATTTTAATTAACGTGGGATTATTTTATGTATTTAGAAATAATAGTACCAACTTTTTTATTTTTTTCCTCCAACATTTGTGGCACTGGCGTGGCGCCCCCTGATGGACGGCGCCCTTAGCATTTGCCTATACGGCCTATGCCACGGGCCGGTCCTGCTGTCAACGTAAGTTGTGCTTGTCTCCTAGCCAATGCTAAGTGGTAGCCTTGTTTACGTAAGTTTTGGTTGTTTCTAGTCCATGCTAAGTGGTAGCTTAGCACATTATGCAATCATCACATTATTCCTTTTGCTTGTTTTCTGTTTTTGGTACTTTGCGTTATTTTTGAGAATAAATCATGTTCTTACCCGCACGCTTTGTCCAGAGTGGTCCGTCTGCATCCCGGGAGAAGGACCGTCGTGACATAAATAAGACTTTGGTAAGCTATGAAGCCGCACCGCTTAGTGGATTGTCGGCGTATTAAAAATACCAGTATTATTTTCTTTGACACTAATAAATTCAAAATCTGTTCCCACGTTGACTTTTTTTTTTTTTGTGGCAAATTCAGGTCAAAAAAGTCCAATTACATTGACTGTCATAATTTGGTGTAATTTTCGATCTTCCTCTCCAGTGCTCTTATTGTTGTTCCACTTCCCGTGTTTGCATGCCAGGCAGTAAAGTAAATTGACTTCTGTTGTAGCCGCCGGTCTCCACACTTGTGCCTGGTTGGCAATCTGGAGGCTCACCTGTCCCTAATCACCAATGAGGAGTGCATATTCCAGTGCCGTCGAACAGACGACACTAAAATATAAAGCATTAATTGTTTGTGTTTATGGTTGTTTTGTGCTCTGCTACGTCCAGTAAGTTTTGCCTCTTACTACCAAGTTTTGATGGTGCACTCCCTCGTCCATGCTTTTTCCACCATAAAAATATATTTATTTTTTTTACCTGCACGTCGCCTGCAGTCTCTGCATCCGGCAAGCCCTAACATTGACCTTGATTTCATTGATAATAGCAACAAAAGGATGACTCAATGCAAGGGGCTGAATACGTGTGCAAGGCACTCGACATTCCTGACCACACATTTACTTTTCACTCTGCTCTTTAATTGAATAACATTTTCTAAAGGCCAAAGAGTGCAATTTCTCAGTGTGTCTTTTTTCATTCTTGGCTGCTTTATGTGTTCATTTTCCCGGCTTTGTTTCCTGAACTTAAGTGCGAAAACATGTCACCTGGCAATGGAAATGCACTGATTATCCTAGTGCCTCATTTGTGTACTTCTTAATTACTGTTTGACTAAAACAGATAAGGACAAATTGCAAATAGGATGGCGCCAAATTAAAAAATGTTGTGTTGCTGTTGTGTGTCGTGTTTTGCAAATCGAACATGCCACTCAACAAAGTGCTCGTATCGCTCTAATAACTTATTTCTTCTGTTAGAATATTTTATTTTGACGCACGTTTTGGTACTTCTAATCACTTGTACAAGGCTGAAAAAATGATGATTCTAAATGTAACTCTGTGTTATAATGTAGTCTTAAATAATTATAAATAAATAGAAATAAATTAATTAATGAAATACTGTATTTTCCGGACTTTAAGGTGCACTTAAAAAATGTTTTTTTTGTGCCTAATGTCCGGAATAATTCTGGTTGTGTTTACCGACCTCAAAGCAGTTTTACTTGGTACACGGTGTAATGATAAGTGTGACCAGTAGATGGCAGTCAAATATAAGAGATATGTGTAAACTGCACTATGATGGCTGTGGAGGGGGGCCTGGCCCACGGACCTGCAGCACCTGTCGAGATCAGCGACAGGTGCGTAGATGGCCCACCTGGGCCTGCTTATCTAATCACCTATCGCTCTGTTAAAAGGCAGCAGCCGGGGAGGAGAGAGGTGGCGGAGCTGTAGCGAGAGCAAGAGAGAGACAGAGACGAACGAACACTTGCGAACACCTGCTGAAAAGCAACACAGACTGCATCGAAGGAGAAATAAAACAGTGTCGTAAACCTGAACCTGAACTGTCATGTCAGTGCTTGGTGGTCCGAGGAACCCGGAGGAGAGAAACCTCCACAATGGCAATATGACTCAAATAAACAACACCAACATTGTATATGTTCCATTGAAAATATAGAACATTACACACGGCGCTCAAAAATCCATCAAAATGTTTTATTACGACTTTGGTAAGCTATGAAGCCGCACCGCTTGATGGATTGTACTGTGCTTCAACATACCAGTATTACTATGGTGTGTGTATAAGATAAAACATATTATCTGACGTTTTGTTTCGCAATATTGTGCAAAAGCAACGTTTCTTACCTTCTGGTACCTGCTGATCTGTATTTGGGATCTGCATGAATCCTGAAAAATTGCGCGCGTCCGCCTTTGTAGTCTGTACCGACACGGTAGTCGATAAGCTTCTTCTTTTTCTCTATCTTCTTGTTATGGGACATTCACCTTCTGCTGTTGCCATTTCTAATATAAAGTAGTGTAAAGTTCTTACTTATATCTGTCAGTTCACTCGCCATGAAAGCGCTAAAACATACCGGTCTAGTGAGTTTACATTATTCACCCAAGGAACTTTAGTTATTAGAGAGTTCCGGTCGGACGGTTTTTCACGGTACACATTCCGGATGAGGAGATGCTGCTCCGTTATTGATTTAAGTCAGGGGTGTCCAAAGTGCGGCCCGGGGGCCATTTGCGGCCCGCAGCTAATTGTTTACCGGCCCGCCACACATTCTGGAAATACTATTGTAAAAATAAAAAAGAACATTAAAAAAAGAGAATGAGGTGAAATCTAATGAGAAAAAGATGCAATGTTGACACAAAAGCTGCCATGCAGGCTGTTTTTTTTTCTTTTGTCTTTCTTTATTTTTCTTTTTTTGCCATTGCTCAAAAAAAAAAAATAATGACAAAAAATCCATGTTATAATGAATTATTTTCAGGGCTCCAATTACTTCAAATATTTCACTTTAAAATGTGTTATGTGGTAAATATTGCATATATTGTGTAGTAGCCATATAATAACATCACATTTTTCTTTGACAAAAGCGCATAAAACAAACAAAATAATAGTTCCAGCATAAAATCGACAGATATATCTGAAGTTGATCTCGTAACTTAAGTGTTGAAAGTAAAAGAAAAACCTAATAAAAATGTATCACTTTACGAGTGGGGCACCTTTTGGATCCCAAATAAATTTAGTGATTTTTTATTTATCTTTTCACTGTGGTTACTCAAAAATATGAAAGAATTAAAATCAATGGTTTCCTGCATTATTGATCTTTTAGGGCTCTAATTACTAAATATTGCATATTTCAGTTTTACTATAAAAAAACAAAGTTGTTTTTGACAGAAAAGCTACAAAACATTTGTTTTAATTTGTATTACTTTATATCAAGTTGAAGTTGATATAGAGATTTACTGTAAGCGTTAAATAATTTAAAAAAAATAATAATCTGACTTATTTTTAACATTTTAATGACTGACACCCTTTATGATCCACCGGGACCCCTAAAGGTAAAATAAATAAAAAAATCCATATATTTTGTTATGGTTTGAAAATGAAAAATATTAAAATGGCCCCCACAAGCTTTAATTTTTCCGTGTGCGGCCCTCAGTGAAAAAGTTTGGACACCCCTAATTTAAGTCTGAATGTCATTAAAACAGTTAGCTCCATATTATAATCCTGGAAAATCCGGTAAATCTGGAGGGTGCTTAAAATCAGCTGACACGTCATCTTTAAACACTGTCATATGTAATGTGGACACATTCGGAACAGCAGTTTCTTTCATTCAAAAATGCCCGCGGGCCGTACGTTTGACACTCCTGCTTTCGTATATTGTTAAAGGCCTACTGAAATGAGATTTTCTTATTCAAACGGGGATAGCAGATCCATTCTATGTGTCATACTTGATCATTTCGCGATATTGCCATATTTTTGCTGAAAGGATTTGGTAGAGAACATCGACGATAAAGTTCGCAACTTTTGGTCGCTGATAAAAAAAAAGCCTTGCCCCTACCGGAAGTAGCGTGACGTCGCAGGTTGAAGAGCTCCTCACAACTGCACATTGTTTACAATCATGGCCACCAGCAGCGAGAGCGATTCGGACCGAGAAAGCGACGATTACCCCATTAATTTGAGCGAGGATGAAAGATTTGTGGATGAGGAAAGTGAGAGTGAAGGATTAGAGTGCAGTGCAGGACGCCAGGATGTATCTTTTTTCGCTCTGACCGTAACTTAGGTACAAGCTAGGGCTCATTGGATTCCACACTTTCTCCTTTTTCTATTGTGGATCACGGATTCGTATTTTAAACCACCTCGGATACTATATCCTCTTAAAAATGAGAGTCGAGAACGCGAAATGGACATTCACAGTGACTTTTATCTCCACGACAATAGCTACTGAGCTAACGTGATAGCATCGAGCTTAACTGCAGATAGAAACAGAAGAAACATGCCCCTGACTGGAAGGATAGACCGAAGATCAACAATACTACTATTACTTCTACTATCAGGAGACACTGAACTAAAACCTGGACCTGTAACTACACGGTTAATGCTGTTCTGCCTGGCGAAGCCTAGCAATGCTGTTGCTAACGACGCCATTGAAGCTAACTTATCTACGGGACCTCGACAGAGCTATGCTAAAAACATTAGCTCTCCACCTACGCCAGCCCTCATCTGCTCATCAACACTCGTGCTCAACTGCGTTCCAGCGATCGACGGCGCGACGAAGGACTTCACCACGATCATCGGTGCGGTTGGCGGCTAGCGTCGGCTAGCGCGTCTGCTATCCATCTCTGTCTTCCTGGTTGTGTTAGTGTAGTCCGCCGCTAATACACCGATCCCACCTACAGCTTTCTTCTTTGCAGTCTCCATTGTTCATTAAACAAATTGCAAAAGATTCACCAACACAGATGTCCAGAATACTGTGGAATTTTGAAATGAAAACAGAGCTTTTTTGTATAGGATTCAAAGGTGTACCAATATTTCCGTACCAACTGATTCCGTCACGCGCATACGTCATCATACATAGACGTTTTCGACCGGAAGTGTGGCGGGAAATTTAAAATTGCACTTTATAAGTTAACCCGGCCGTATTGGCATGTGTTGCAATGTTAAGATTTCATCATTGATATATAAACTATCAGACTGCGTGTTCGGTAGTAGTGGCTTTCAGTAGGTCTTTAAATACCTCAGCAAGTGTAGAACGTTTCAAAAGTGTGAAGTTGCGGTTCAAAAACACTCCGACATATACAACCAAAAGTTGGGGGGGTTGGAGGGGGGGCGAAATCAAACACTCGAGGTCTCAAAAGCACTTTATTAAATTAGACCGGAAACACGCGCCCAGTGTCTCAAAGACAAGAGGCTTTCTCTTTCCACCTAATCCCAACAAAGGGATGCTTACTCCTTTGTTCCACTCTCCCTCTCATTTCCATTTGACCACACTACAGGGAAGGAAGGATTGTTTTCCAAGGCAAGACTGAAAATATATATATATATATATATATATATATATATATATATATATATATATATATATATATATATATATATATATATATATATATATATATATATATATATATATATATATATATATATATATATATATATATATATATATATATATATATATATATATATATATATATATATATATATAATTTTATATATATATATATATATAAAAAATATTGAAAAAAACAACTTTCAACTGCACGTATCTCGAGAGATATGTTTGTTCACACACACACACACATTCTTGTATTTGTTACCTTCTTGAGACCTCCGAAAAATGCCTACCTTTTTAGGACCACCCTTTGTAGATGTATAAAGATTTATAATTACAACAATAATAATATATACATACTATGCAAATATAAAAAAGCTTTTTGTGCAAAAAAGAGTTGGAATTTCACAAGAAAAATGTCACAATTTCACAAGAAAAACTTGGAATTTTGGCGGTGTTATCATAACAGTCGTCATTTTACTCAACGCAAGTCAAAACGTTACAGGAAAAACTGAGCATGTGTGCAATATTGTGATAGCCTGCTCAGTGGCCTTGTGGTTGGAGTGTACGCCCTGAGATCGGTAGGTCGTGAGTTCAAACCCCGGCCAAGTCATACCAAAGACTATAAAAATGGGACTCATTACCTCCCTGCTTGGCACTCAGCATCAAGGGTTGGAATTGGGGGTTAAATCACCAAAATGATTCCCGAGCGCGGCCACCGCTGCTGCTCACTGCTCCCCTCACCTCCCAGGGGGTGGAACAAGGGGATGGGTCAAATGCAGAGAGTAATTTCACCACACCTAGTGTGGGTGTGACTTTACTTACTTTAACTTTAACTTTAAAAGTTGGAATTTTTACTCAATAACAGTCACAATTTTACAAGAAAAGATTAATATTTGTGCAATTATATAAAAAGAGTTGTGATTTTACTTGAAAAAAGTCACAATTTTATAAGAAAACTGTAAAATGTTGTCAATATAATAATGATAATCGGAATTTCACTTCATTTTACTCACAAACACTTCACTATTTTACAAGAACAGCAAAAAAAAAATTGGTTATATTGTGATAAAAGTCAGCGTTTCATAAGACAAATGTCACCATTTTGCATGAAAAAGTAATAATTTTACGAGAAAATATTGCAATACTACAGAAACAGAAAGAATATGAGAAATTGTTCCCAATTTTATAAGGAAAAAGTCGACACATCGTGAGAAAAATATTTATTTTGGTTATTTTTTAATTTTTTGTGAAAAATTAGTTGGAATTTCACCAGAAGAATGTCACAATTTCACAAGAAAAACTTAGAATTTTGGCGGAGTTATCATAAAAGTCGTAATTTTACTCAACGCAAGTCAAAATGTTACGAGAAAAACTGAACATCTGTGCAATGTTATGATAAAATTTGGAATTTTTACTCAATAACAGTCGCAATTTTACAAGAAAAGCTTAACATTTTGGCAATTTTATGAAAAGAGTCGTAATTTTACCTCGACAAAAGTCACAATTTTATAAGAAAACTAAAATGTTGGCAATACAATAATGATAATTGGAATTTCACTTGGCAAAATTATGACAAAAGTCATCATTTTACTCGAAAAAGTTTCACTATTTTACAAGAACAACAAAAAAATTGGCTATATTGTGATAAGCATTTTTATATGACAAATGTCACCATTTTGCATGAAAATGTAATAATTTTACGAGAAAATATTGCAATATTACAGAAACAGAAAGAATATGAGAAATTGTTCCCAATTTTATAAGGAAATGTCGACACATCGTGAGAAAAATACTTATTTTGGTTATTTTTTAATTTTTTGTTTGTCTCTATTGTCTTCTTAAAGACAAAAAAAGAAGCACATGCAGACAAAAGGGATAATGAATATTGGGGGGAAAAAACGTCCAACTGCACGCATCTCGAGAGAAATTTTAGGCACCTGAGCATGTTTGTTCACACACACACACACACCTACACACACACACACACACACACACACACACATTCTTGTATTTGTTACCTTCTTGAGACCTCCGAAAAATGCCTGCCTTTTTTAGGACCACCCTTTCTAGATATATAAATATTTATAATTACAACATTAATAATACATACATACTATGCAAATATAAAAAAGCTTTTTGTGAAAAAAAGAGTTGGAATTTCACAAGAAAAATGTCACAATTTCACAAGAAAAACTTGGAATTTTGGCGGTGTTATCATAACAGTCGTAATTTTACTCAACGCAAGTCAAAATGTTACAAGAAAAACTGAACATCTGTGCAATGTTATGATAAAATTTGGAATTTTTACTCAATAACAGTCGCAATTTTACAAGAAAAGCTTAACATTTTGGCAATTTTATGAAAAGAGTCGTAATTTTACCTCGACAAAAGTCACAATTTTGTAAGAAAACTGTAAAATGTTGGCAATATAATAATGATAATTGGAATTTCACTTGGCAAAATTATGACAAAAGTCATCATTTTACTCCAAAAAGTTTCACTATTTTACAAGAACAACAAAAAAAATTGGCTATATTGTGATAAGCATTTTTATATGACAAATGTCACCATTTTGCATGAAAAAGTAATAATTTTGCATGAAAATGTAATAATTTTACGAGAAAATATTGCAATATTACAGAAACAGAAAGAATATGAGAAATTGTTCCCAATTTTATAAGGAAAAAGTTGACACATCGTGAGAAAAATACTTATTTTGGTTATTTTTTCATTTGTTGTGAAAAATTAGTTGGAATTTCACCAGAAGAATGTCACAATTTCACAAGAAAAACTTAGAATTTTGGCGGAGTTATCATAAAAGTCGTACTTTTACTCAACGCAAGTCAAAATGTTACAAGAAAAACTGAACATCTGTGCAATGTTATGATAAAATTTGGAATTTTTACTCAATAACAGTCGCATTTTTACAAGAAAAGCTTAACATTTTGGCAATTTTATGAAAAGAGTCGTAATTTTACCTCGACAAAAGTCACAATTTTATAAGAAAACTGTAAAATGTTGGCAATATAATAATGATAATTGGAATTTCACTTGGCAAAATTATGACAAAAGTCATCATTTTACTCCAAAAAGTTTCACTATTTTACAAGAACAACAAAAAAAATTGGCTATATTGTGATAAGCATTTTTATATGACAAATGTCACCATTTTGCATGAAAAAGTAATAATTTTGCATGAAAATTTAATAATTTTACGAGAAAATATTGCAATATTACAGAAACAGAAAGAATATGAGAAATTGTTCCCAATTTTATAAGGAAAAAGTCGACACATCGTGAGAAAAATACTTATTTTGGTTATTTTTTAATTTTTTGTTTGTCTCTATTGTCTTCTTCAAGACAAAAAAAGAAGCACATGCAGACAAAAGGGATAATGAATATTGGGGGGAAAAAACGTCCAACTGCACGCATCTCGAGATAAATTTTAGGCACCTGAGCATGTTTGTTCACACACACACACACACCTACACACACACACACACACACACACACATTCTTGTATTTGTTACCTTCTTGAGACCTCCGAAAAATGCCTGCCTTTTTTAGGACCACCCTTTCTAGATATATAAATATTTATAATTACAACATTAATAATACATACATACTATGCAAATATAAAAAAGCTTTTTGTGAAAAAAAGAGTTGGAATTTCACAAGAAAAATGTCACAATTTCACAAGAAAAACTTGGAATTTTGGCGGTGTTGTCATAACAGTCGTCATTTTACTCAACGCAAGTCAAAATGTTACAGGAAAAACTGAACGTCTGTGCAATATTACGATAAAAGTTGGATTTTTTACTCAATAACAGTTGCAATTTATATATATATATATATATATATATATATATATATATATATATATATATATATATATATATATATATATATATATATATATATATATATATATATATAATAAACAATACAAACTAACTGTACTTAAACTAAGGAATGGAGTGTGTGACCAAAATCCAAGAGTGTGTGTGGTGTTAAACTATGTGTGTAATTAACTGTTGTGTGTTACCGCAATGTTGGATGAAGTGAAGTGAATTATATTTATATAGCGCTTTTTCTCTACTAACTCAAAGCGCTTTTTTATAGTGAAACCCAATATCTAAGTTACATTCAAACCAGTGTGGGTGGCACTGGGAGCGGGTGGGTAAAGTGTTTTGCCCAAGGACACAACGGCAGTGACTAGGATGGCGGACACCGGGATCGAACCTGGAACCTTCAAGTTGCTGGCACGGCCACTCTACCAACCGAGCTATACGGCCCCAATGAGGAAGCAGACAAATCCAAAAGGGGGATAGGCGAAAGGGGTCCGTGATCCAAGTGAGGTCCGTGGGGCAGAGAGAGAGGCGACAAGGTCCGTGTCCAGGCGGGGGTCGAGGATCGAGGGAGGCAGTCGAGATCCAGGGCAACGGAAGGAAAACAGGTTCACCATCGAGAAACTAAGTTCCCGCCAGGATCCTAGGTTCCACTGGTCCCTATACCGCTCGGCCTCATGAGTCCCAGGTGTGCAGATTGCTGATCGTCTGCAGGCTTGTCGCTGCGTGGGCTCAGCGTGAGCAGGGGCGTGTCCAGCAGAAACGGGTTCGAGTCCGCGCCGTGACAGTTTGCGCTTAAAAAAATGTATATGAAGCGCCCTGTCATTCATTTATCGACATTTCACATTTGCTTAATAACGCAAAAGTGGGGGCCCCCCGTGGATTGCAGGACCTCGGCCCTAGCGTGTGGTCTGCACATGTCGGAGGGGCGGGCATGTTTACACCGCCACAATGGATTTGGAACAAATCAATCAAGATGAGTTTCAAGCGTTGACTTTCAGCTTCAGTTTAGGACGTTTCGCAAAAATATGGCTTTTGTCATAGCGGAATTAACAGCCGTTTTATCTGGAGGACATAAAACGATACATAAATCCTCAAAGATGCTTTGCCAGGCCTTCACTTGGCTGCAGTGTGGCTCCTGCTGCCTTCACTTGTCTTTGCAAATGGAAAAAAATCCTCCAACAATCATGTACTTTTTTCCTTGAAATGCTCACCGATCTGAAGTCTCACGTGATTTGCTAATGTCTGATAGTTTGAACTCCAAAATTTGGAGTTTTGAGTCACATTTTTCACTTCCGATACAATCTTGAAGCCTTGAGTATTGTTCAATATAAATTGGTCCGATACGATATCAGCAGGACTCTTACATACTATTATAATTTTGTAGAAAATGTTCAAAAATGTTTAAAGAAATGTAATTAGTCAAACAGAGAACCAGGTAGGTAAGTAAGGCTCATAATGCAGTATGTGTGTCCAAATATGTATTTATATATCTAATTTAAAGTTAATTTAAATGACAAAACCAGTGAAGTTGGCATGTTGTGTAAATGGTAAATAAAAACAGAATACAATGATTTGCTAATCCATTTTAACTTATATTCAATTGAATAGACTGCAAAGACAAGATATTTAATGTTCGAACTGAAAAACTTTTTTTTTTTTTGCAAATAATCATTAACTTAAAATGTAATGGCAGCAACACATTGCAAAAAAGTTAGGACAGGTGCATTTTGACCACTGTGTTGCATGGCCTTTCCTTTTAACAACACTCAGTAAACGTTTGGGAACTGAGGAAACCAATTTTTGAAGCTTTTCAGGTGGAATTATTTCCCATTCTTGCTTGATGTACAGCTTAAGTTGTTCAACAGTCTCCATTGTGGTATTTTAGGCTTCACACATTTTCAATGGGAGACATGTCTGGACTACAGGCAGGCCAGTCTAGTACCCGCACTCTTTTACTATGAAGCCACGTTGATGTAACACGTGGCTTGGCATTGTCTTGCTGAAATAAGCAGGGGCGTCCGTGATAATACAAAACATGATGGCCATTGGCGAAAAAAATGAGTTAAATTAGCGGCACTGTTTTATAAGCCGCAGTGTTTAAAGTGTTGGAAAAAAGCAGATAAATACAGTATGCGATCACTAAAATGATTGATAGCTGCAGCCATGGTTGCAGGACTTCTTGTATCAGAGCTTATATTGGTCTTTTTTGATGCAAACCCATATAATTTGATACTCGTTTTTTTATTTTTTATTTGCTGATAACGCACCGATATCCGCTATCAATATAGATCAGGACACCCGTGACATTTTGACAGAAACTGATGATTTAACTCTGATATGTAACACTTTTTTGTGATACCTTTTGTACCTTGCTTTGCCATCAAAACTAATGTCTTCAACAAGAAGAGATAATTGGATTTTGAACTCAATGTCTTTAAAAAACAAAACAAAAGAAACCGCTATGGACGGTTGTACTTCCAGTTTGAGGGACAAAACAGGACATATATTTTCAACGAGAAGCGCTTGCAGGGAGCAAACTCGTCCAAAAGATGGCGCCATAGTACAAACAATAATACACCTTTTGTTGAATGCCAAACAAAAAGAGTTAAATTAGCGGCACTGTTTTATAAGCCGCAGGGTTTAAAGTGTAGGAAAAAAGCAGATAAATACATTATGCGATCATTAAAATGATTGATAGCTGCAGCCATGGTTGCAGGACTTCTTGTATCAAGCTTATATTGGACTTTTTAGAGGCAAACCTATATCATCTGATACTCGTTTATTTTATTTTTCTTCGCTGATAACGCACCAATATCCGATATCAATATAGATCAGGACACCCGTAACATTTTGACAGAAACCGATTATTTAACTCTGATATGTAACTTTTTTGTCTTTCAAAAAAACCCACTATGGACGGTTGTACTTCCGGTTTGAGGGACAAAACAGGACATATATTTTCAACCAGCAGCGCCAGCAGGGAGCGAACTCGTCCAAAAGATGGCGCCATAGTACAAACAATAACACACCTTTTGTTGAATGCCAAACATTATGGCCGCTGGCGGGAAAAAAAATGAGTTAAATTAGCGGCACTGTTTTATAAGCCGCAGGTTTAAAGTGTTGGAAAAAAGCAGATGAATACAGAATGTGATCATTAAAATGATTGATAGCTGCAGCCATGGTTGCAGGACTTCTTGTATCAAGCTTATATTGGACTTTTTAGAGGCATACCTATATCATCCGATACTCGTTTTTTTTACTTTTCTTTGCTAATATCCGCTATCAATATAGATCAGGACACCCGTAACATTTTTTTCAGAAACTGATGATTTAATTTTGATATGTAACACTTTCGTGCGATACATTTCATAGCTTGCTTTGCCATCAAAACGAATGTCTTCAACAAGAAGCGATATTTGGATTTTCAACTCATTGTCTTCAAAAAAAAAATGCTATGGACGGTTGTACTTCCGGTTTGAGGGACAAAACAGGACATATATTTTCAACCAGCAGCGCCAGCAGGGAGCGAACTCCTCCAAAAGATAGCGCCATAGTACAAGCAATAACACTTTTTGTTGAATACAAAACATTATGGCCGTTGGCGAAAAAAATTAAGTTAAATTAGCGGCACTGTTTTATAAGCCGCAGGGTTCAAAGTGTAGGAAAAAAGCAGATAAATACAGAATGTGATCACTAAAATGATTGATAGCTGCAACCATGGTTGCAGGACTTCTTGTATCAATCTTATATTGGACTTTTTAGAGGCAAAACTATATCATCTGATACTCATTTATTTTATTTTGCTTCGCTGATAACGCACCAATATCCGATATCAATATAGATCCGGACACCCGTAACATTTTGACAGAAACTGATTATTTAACTCTGATATGTAACTTTTTTGTCTTTCAAAAAAAACCCGCTATGGACGGTTTTACTTCCGGTTTGAGGGACAAAATAGGACATATATTTTCAACCAGCTGCGCCAGCAGGGAGCGAACTCGTCCAAAAGATGGCGCCATAGTACAAACAATAACACACCTTTTGTTGAATGCCAAACATTATGGCCGCTGGCGGAAAAAAAAAAGAGTTAAATTAGCGGCACTGTTTTATAAGCCGCAGGTTTAAAGTGTTGGAAAAAAGCAGATGAATACAGAATGTGATCACTAAAATGATTGATAGCTGCAGCCATGGTTGCAGGACTTCTTGTATCAAGCTTATATTGGACTTTTTAGAGGCATACCTATATCATCCGATACTCGTTTTTTTTACTTTTCTTTGCTAATATCCGCTATCAATATAGATCAGGACACCCGTAACATTTTTTTCAGAAACTGATGATTTAATTTTGATATGTAACACTTTCGTGCGATACATTTCATAGCTTGCTTTGCCATCAAAACGAATGTCTTCAACAAGAAGCGATATTTGGATTTTCAACTCATTGTCTTCAAAAAAAAATGCTATGGACGGTTGTACTTCCGGTTTGAGGGACAAAACAGGACATATATTTTCAACCAGCAGCGCCAGCAGGGAGCGAACTCGTCCAAAAGATGGCGCCATAGTACAAACAATAACACACCTTTTGTTGAATGCCGAACATTATGGCCGCTGGCGGGAAAAAAAATGAGTTAAATTAGCGGCACTGTTTTATAAGCCGCAGGTTTAAAGTGTTGGAAAAAAGCAGATAAATACATTATGCGCTCATTAAAATGATTGATAGCTGCAGCCATGGTTGCAGGACTTCTTGTATCAAGCTTATATTGGACTTTTTAGAGGCATACCTATATCATCCGATATTCGTTTTTTTATTTTTCTTCACTGATAACGCACCAATATCCGATATCAATATAGATCAGGACACCCGTAACATTTTGACAGAAACTGATTATTTAACTCTGATATGTAACTTTTTTGTCTTTCAAAAAAAACCGCTATGGACGGTTGTACTTCCAGTTTGAGGGACAAAACAGGAAATATATTTTCAACCAGCAGCGCCAGCAGGGAGCGAACTCGTCCAAAAGATAGTGCCATAGTACAAACAATAACACACCTTTTGTTGAATACAAAACATGATGGCCATTGGGGGGAAAAAAATGAGTTAAATTAGCGGCACTGTTTTATAAGCCGCAGGGTTTAAAGTGTAGGAAAAAAGCAGATAAATACAGAATGCGATCACTAAAATGATTGATAGCTGCAGCCATGGTTGCAGGACTTCTTGTATCAGAGCTTATATTGGACTTTTTAGAGGCATACCTATATCATCCGATACTCATTTTTTTACTTTTCTTTGCTAATATTCGATATCAATATAGATCAGGACACCCGGGAAATTTTGACAGAAACTGATTATTTAACTCTGATATGTAACACTTTCGTGTGATACATGTCATAGCTTGATTTGCCATCAAAACAAATGTCTTCAACAAGAAGCGATATATTTCAACTCATTGTCTTAAAAAAAAAACCGCTATGGACGGTTGTACTTGCAGTTTGCGGGATAAAACAGGAAATATATTTTCAACCAGCAGCGCCAGCAGGGAGTGAACTCGTCCAAAAGATAGTGCCAAAGTACAAACAATAACACACCTTTTGTTGAATACAAATCATGATGGCCATCGGGGGAAAAAAATGAGTTAAATTAGCGGCACTGTTTTATAAGCCGCAGGGTTTAAAGTGTAGGAAAAAAGCAGATAAATACAGACTGTGATCACTAAAATGATTGATAGCTGCAGCCATGGTTGCAGGACTTCTTGTATCAGAGCTTACATTATATTGGACTTTTTAGAGGCATACCTATATCATCCAATAATCGTTTTTGGGTTTTTTTATTCGCTGATAATGCACCAATATTCGATATCAATATAGATCAGGACACCTGTGACATTTTGACAAAAACTGATGATATGTAACACTTTTGTGTGATACCTTGCTTTGCCATCAAAACAAATGTCTTCAACAAGAAGCGATAATTAGATTTTCAACTCATTGTCTTCAAAAAAAAAAAATAAATAAATAAAAATGTCCCCACCGAGAGTCACATGGTAAATAACCCGTGTGGCAAACTACTGGGGAACAATTTATATTGTTGCAATTTGCTGGACCTGTCTGTGTTCTCAACAGTAAGAGAGAGTGGGGAGATTTATGTCCCCACAACCTGAGATATACCTGCTACACACACACAAACACACACACAAACACACACACACACACACACACTTCAAAGTCCCACTGCTTGATTGGGCCACCAGAGGTTTTGGGGTAAAGACGAGACAAAGTTGCTCCTCGGAGGGAAAGGTTCACTTGTCTGCGTCTTCACAACCATCCTGCATAACAGGGCTTTTCTGACAAATAAATCACAATTAAACTAAATAATGCATTTTGTAGTTGTCGGCGTAAATATTAACGTTATCCAAGCGCACTCGATGGGTTTTTTGGGGGGGTGGTTTCAGCAGTTTATAACAGTTTCAACATTAAAACCTTTTAATTAATGAACCTATGCGGCTAACTTGACCTTGTACAGATTGAATGTATAATTTTAATTGAAGTTTTAGCGGGGGAAAAACCGCTGTCGAAGAATCGGTATTGCAATTCATCTCTCGTAATTTGTGTTGGACCTCATTAAAACCAAAATGACTTTGGCAGAGTCGTTCTTGCCATTATCCCGACTAAATTAACATGGCTTTGAATGTGTGCACATTACGGTTGCGAGCGTATACACACACACACACAAACACACACACACACCGCTTATCTTTTCATGTTGTTCAGCTAACTTTGAAACACTCCTCTGTAACTTTGGAGGAAAATGTTTGAGCTCCGAGATAGTGTGACGCAGTCTTTCTTAACCATAGGGCCATGGGTCGCAACAGTACGCAGTTGTAATACACTGTTGCGCCACTTGTGGCAGTAATGACAATCTCAACAATGATGGGATGGTTTAAGCGCAAAAATGACGATTAAAGTGGTGAACCTCTATTTTCCTTTAATTTTCAATTCATATTGACACATCAGTTAAGAAACATATGTTATTGTTTGTTACAAATTTATTTAGAATTATTATTCATCAATTTTTAGGAGCAGTATTTATTTTTGCCTTGATAATCTTAGTGATTGACACGTGGTTTCATACCAATTGACAAGGTTTATCCTAATATATATATATATATATATATATATATATATATATATATATATATATATATATATATATATATATATATATATATATATATATATATATATATATAAAAATATATACATAAATATATATATATATATACATAAATAAATATATATATATATATATATATATATATATATATATATATATATATATATATATATACATACATAAATATATATATATATACATATACATGAATATATATATATATATATATATATATATATATATATATATATATATATATATATATATATATATATATATATATATATATATATATATATATATATATATATATATATATATATATATACAGGTAAAAGCCAGTAAATTAGAATATTTTGAAAAACTTGATTTATTTCAGTAATTGCATTCAAAAGGTGTAACTTGTACATTATATTTATTCATTGCACACAGACTGATGCATTCAAATGTTTATTTCATTTAATTTTGATGATTTGAAGTGGCAACAAATGAAAATCCAAAATTCCGTGTGTCACAAAGTTAGAATATTACTTAAGGCTAATACAAAAAAGGGATTTTTAGAAATGTTGGCCAACTGAAAAGTATGAAAATGAAAAATATGAGCATGTACAATACTCAATACTTGGTTGGAGCTCCTTTTGCCTCAATTACTGCGTTAATGCGGCGTGGCATGGAGTCGATGAGTTTCTGGCACTGCTCAGGTGTTATGAGAGCCCAGGTTGCTCTGATAGTGGCCTTCAACTCTTCTGCGTTTTTGGGTCTGGCATTCTGCATCTTCCTTTTCACAATACCCCACAAATTTTCTATGGGGCTAAGGTCAGGGGAGTTGGCCGGCCAATTTAGAACAGAAATACCATGGTCCGTAAACCAGGCACGGGTAGATTTTGCGCTGTGTGCAGGCGCCAAGTCCTGTTGGAACTTGAAATCTCCATCTCCATAGAGCAGGTCAGCAGCAGGAAGCATGAAGTGCTCTAAAACTTGCTGGTAGACGGCTGCGTTGACCCTGGATCTCAGGAAACAGAGTGGACTGACACCAGCAGATGACATGGCACCCCAAACCATCACTGATGGTGGAAACTTTACACTAGACTTCAGGCAACGTGGATCCTGTGCCTCTCCTGTCTTCCTCCAGACTCTGGGACCTCGATTTCCAAAGGAAATGCAAAATTTGCTTTCGTCAGAAAACATGACTTTGGACCACTCAGCAGCAGTCCAGCTCTTTTTTCCAGGGTCAACGCAGCCGTCTACCAGCAAGTTTTAGAGCACTTCATGCTTCCTGCTGCTGACCTGCTCTATGGAGATGGAGATTTCAAGTTCCAACAGGACTTGGCGCCTGCACACAGCGCAAAATCTACCCGTGCCTGGTTTACGGACCATGGTATTTCTGTTCTAAATTGGCCCGCCAACTCCCCTGACCTTAGCCCCATAGAAAATCTGTGGGGTATTGTGAAAAGGAAGATGCAGAATGCCAGACCCAAAAACGCAGAAGAGTTGAAGGCCACTATCAGAGCAACCTGGGCTCTCATAACACCTGAGCAGTGCCAGAAACTCATCGACTCCATGCCACGCCGCATTAACGCAGTAATTGAGGCAAAAGGAGCTCCAACCAAGTATTGAGTATTGTACATGCTCATATTTTTCATTTTCATACTTTTCAGTTGGCCAACATTTCTAAAAATCCCTTTTTTGTATTAGCCTTAAGTAATATTCTAATTTTGTGACACACGGAATTTTGGATTTTCATTTGTTGCCACTTCAAATCATCAAAATTAAATGAAATAAACATTTGGATCCATCAGTCTGTGTGCAATGAATAAATATAATGTACAAGTTACACCTTTTGAATGAAATTACTGAAATAAATCAAGTTTTTCAAAATATTCTAATTTACTGGCTTTTACCTGTATATATATATATAATCAGTGATGTGCGGTGAACTATACACCAGGTGAGGCATAGATACTTTTGGAGTATTTTTTTCTTCTTTATTTTACTTAAATTCAAATGTGCAGCTCCAATCTTTGTTGGTTTAGGTTGCACATTAGGTAACAGGAAAAAGCAGGGAGTTATTCGCTTTCATAAAAACGTTATCATAATGATATTATGATATGATAAATGGGTCTTAAAAGTATTTGATAAAGTTGTTATTAAATACCTTTTGGTCCCATTTGCTTTTAACAAAATAAATCAAGTATTGTGAGTGTATCTTATCTTTCTTTATTTGTATCTGAAGCAGCAATAGCTATCGTCCATGAAAACCTACTTTGTATTATCACATTCATTTTGTTTTAAAGTCCAGTATTTAATCTTGGAAACTGTATATAATCCTCCATATTGGCAGACACATTCATTTAATTCAATTTAACTTCAAGCAATAAAACAATATTTTTGCATCTGACAAAAAACACCCACAAACGCTGGCTTACTCTAATAAAATGCCATGATTGTTATAAATACAGTTTTAAAAAAAGAAAGGAAAAAAAAGGCTGGCTTCCACTGGAGAGACATGTGTCCGCACACGCTCAATACACTTTGTGTGTAGCCATGGAGGCACCACCTGTGTCTGCCTCACTTCTCGTCTGCCTTGTTATTTTGGTCAGGAAACATGGAATTTCTGCGATTTTGACCTTTAAAATTTTGAAAATATACAGGAACCACACACAAATCACATAGAAAGCATAGACCAAAAGAGAAATATAAAAAAATATTTTATTTTATTACTTTGTTTTTTAATTAATCTCATGGTTAAGCCTTTTACCTCCCTGGTGGCAAGGTGAGGCACTGCCTCACTTTCCTCCCCTGACAGCACGTCACTGATATCTTTATTTATATATATATATATATATATATATATATATATATATATATATATATATATATATATATATATATATATATATATATATATATATATATATATATATATATATATATATATATATATATATATATATATATATATA
Source organism: Entelurus aequoreus (assembly GCF_033978785.1). NCBI lineage: Eukaryota > Metazoa > Chordata > Actinopteri > Syngnathiformes > Syngnathidae > Entelurus > Entelurus aequoreus. Next base: position 62,638,909 of record NC_084743.1, on the reverse strand, counting down.
TATATATATATATATATCAGTGTTTCCCACACATTCATTTATTTGTGGCGGCCCGCCACGAAAGAATTACGTCCCCCACAAATTAAAAAAAAAAAAATTGTTATTTTTATTTTTTTTATTTTTTTGTCCTGTCCAGCTTCTCAGGCAAATCATATAGTTGATGTAGATGCCCATATAGGCTGTTCAGATTTACTTTACAAAAGAGAAGTGTAGGATACTTCTCTTGTTGCCTTATTTGTATTTGACCACTACTGTTTTCTGTTTATTTGTTACTGACTGTGGCAGGACACCTCTGCCTCTGTTTCACTTTATGTTGCTGGTAAATAATATGGTGGTAGTAGTAGGCTAAAGTTAAATTATTTAGTATGCACTAATTAAAGGGGGAGAGCTTTAAGAGACATTTTAGCTTTTATATTTTATAAGATATATTTCTTTTAAGAACCATATTAATAAATATATTTCAGTGAATAACTTATTGTTCAAATTTGTATATAAATATGTACACAAAGTGTTGTAATTATATTGTAAAATGGATGGATGGATGGATGGACGGATGGATGTTTAAAACAAAACTGTTATTATCAAATCAAATCAAATCAAATCAACTTTACTTATAAAGCACATTTAAAATTTACCACAGGGGTAGCCAAAGTGCTGTACAATGGGCAGGTTAAAAACAATACGAGAACCGAGCAAACACAACACAACACAAACAGAACACGATAAAAAAAAAATAATAATAATAATAAAATATAAAAACATAAAAACAGGTTCACAGCAGGTGTATTATGGGGCGCCATTGCAGGATGGGTATCACTCAGTGTTAAAAGCCATGGAATAAAAGTATGTTTTTAAGAGAGATTTAAAAACAGGAAGAGAGGAGGCTTGTCTAACACTCAGAGGTAGGTCGTTCCAGAGCTTGGGAGCAGCAGCGGCGAAAGCTCTGTCACCTCTATGCTTCAGACTTGTGTCCGGGACCGTCAGTAGCAGCTGATCGGCTGATCTTAGGGATCGGGTGGGGCAGTAAGGCTGAAGGAGGTCAGAGAGATATGTTGGCGCGAGGTTGTTTATCAATTAGTAAGTATACATTTTTTGAGCCTTTTTAGTGAAAATCATATCATTGTAGTAAATTATGCAAATTACTCGATGATGTCATGGTGACCACACCCATAGCCACGTCCATAGCCACGCCCCCACCACCACAGGTATGTTGGCAGTTAGTGGGAAGCACTGTATGTATGTATATATATATATATATATATATATATATATATATATATATATATATATATATATATATATATATATATATATATATATTTATATATATATATATATATATATATATATATATATATATATATATATGTATATATATATATATATATATATATATATATATATATATATATATATATATGGTTGATCCGGTACTCTCCGTTGTCCTTCGGGTCTTCAGTGGAGTTTATCTACTTGTTATGGCTACTCTTAGAGTGTCCGCCCTGAGATCGGTAGGTTGGAGTTCAAATCCCAGCCGAGTCATACCAAAGACTATAAAAATGGGACCCAAAAAAAGATCGCAGAGTAGTCCTCTGAGGAGGAGGTCTTTGACTCACCAAATACCTTAATAAGCACTCGCGGAGATATTTCTAGATTCAAAATTATCATAATTTTATTTTCACAAACAAAAATATTCTCCACGGTTGACTTCAGTTGAATCAAAATAAGACTTATTTAGCGGGAGATAAACTGTCTCACTCCTCACTCCTTCAACATGATAGACAGACAAAAGGAGCACCCAGCTGTCATCTCTCCTTAATCATCATCACCAGGAGGAGGACCGTGAGCAGCTGAAAACAATCAGTCAATCATAATTCATATAAAACATTCAATAACTAATCAACATCATCATTGGCATTATTTGATTTACCATTGTCAAATTTTTTTATAAATAAATAATATAGGCTCCAACAACCCCTTTAATAGCTCAAACTGAAATGTTCCTGGCCGTAGTATTTAAGTAATTGCAATGAAGTAAAAATGTCACTTCCTGGTACCTTAAGAGCTGTGCTGCACAATGAGTTTACAGCCTGTACGAGGTAACGGCTATAACCATGTGTCAAATCGGCATCAAGGACGGAGATACGTTATGGAACGACATTAAAGTCACATGCTCCGTGCTTTTATTAATCCTTACACAAGTCTTGGTAATAAACTAACCTTTTGCACTTTGGCTCTGTTCTAAAAAATAAATTAAAAAAGCCTCATAGCATTCTGTATTGATTGCTTCATTCCCCAAATCTAATTGAAACAGAGAAATATGTGCGCTGTACGCAATGGAAGCCGTTGTAATGCGGTTTTATTGTACAGCTGTATCGATCGCACGGCCGTAGGTCACGGCGTCCGTGAAGGGGATTCAATGAACATTATTAAAGCAAATGGAGCAGGTTTATCTGTCGGCTCCTCCCACTTCATTTGGAATTCAATGTGTTGACATTTGGAATAAAACAGTACGCGATTATGTCAATTAAAAAAACCCTGCACACTTGCACTGGACAAGAGCAAGAAGATCAAACAGGAAATTAGTGAAAACCTACTGTACTGGAGAGGATAGTCGAACCTCGGATTCAGGAGGAACAGTGTGGTTTTCGTCCCGGTCGTGGAACTGTGGACCAGCTCTATACTCTCGGCAGGGTCTTTGAGGGTGCATGGGAGTCTACATGTGCTTTGTGGACTAGTAGAAGGCATTCGACCGTGTCCCAAGGGAAGTCAATCAATCAATCAATCAATGTTTATTTATATAGCCCTAAATCACAAAAGTCTCAAAGGGCTGCACAAGCCACAACGACATCCTCGGCACAGAGCCCACACAAGGGACGTCGATGTGAATGACTATGAGAAACCTTGGAGAGGACCGCATATGTGGGTAACCTCCCTCTAAGTACAGTCCCTAGTGGATCCACATAACAGTGAGAGTCCAGTACATAGTGGGGCCAGCAGGAGACCATCCCGAGCGGAGACAGGTCAGTAGCGCAGAGACGTCCCCAACCGATGCACAGGCGAGCGGTCCACCCCGGGTCCCAACTCTGGACAGCCAGCACCTCATCCATGGTCACCGGAACCGGAATAACCCGGCGAGGGGGCAAAGGAGAAAAGAAAACGGCAGATCAACTGGTCTAAAAAAGGGGGGTCTATTTAAAGGCTAGAGTATACAAATGAGTTTTAAGATGGGACTTAAATGCTTCTACTGAGGTAGCATCTCTAACTTGTACCGGGAGGGCATTCCATAGTACTGGAGCCCGAACAGAAAACGCTCTATAGCCCGCAGACTTTTTTTGGGCTCTGGGAATCACTAATAAGCCGGAGTTCTTTGAACACAGATTTCTTGTCGGGACATATGGTACAATACAGTCAGCAAGATAGGATGGAGCTAGACCGTGTAATATTTTATACGTAAGTAGTAAAACCTTAAAGTCGCATCTTAAGTGCACAGGAAGCCAGTGCAGGTGAGCCAGTATAGGCGTAATATGATCAAACGTTCTTGTTCTTGGAAGAGCTCAGAGAGTATGGGGTATCGGACTGTCTGATTGTGGCGGTCCGCTCCCTGTACGATCAGTGTCAGAGCTTGGTCCACATTGCCGGCAGTAAGTCGGACACGTTTCCAGTGAGGGTTGGACTCTGCCAAGGCTGCCAATTGTCACCGATTCTGTTCATAACTTTTAAGGACAGAATTTCTAGGCACAGTCAAGGCGTTGAGGGGATCCGGTTTGGTGGCTGCAGGATTAGGTCTCTGCTCCCTGTACGATCAGTGTCAGAGCTTGGTCCGCATTGCCGGCAGTAAGTCGGACACGTTTCCAGTGAGGGTTGGACTCTGCCAAGACTGCCCTTTTTCACCGATTCTGTTCATAACTTTTAAGGACAGAATTTCTAGGCGCAGTCAAGGCGTTGAGGGGATCCGGTTTGGTGGCTGCAGGATTAGGTCTCGGCTTTCTGCAGATGATGTGGTCCTGATGGCTTCATCTGGCCAGGATCTTCAGCTCTCACTGGATCGGTTCACAGCCGAGTGTGAAGCGACTGGGATGAGAATCAGCACCTCCAAGTCCGAGTCCATGGTTCTCGCCCGGAAAAGGGTGGAGTGCCTGTGACAGACTCTGGCCGTCGTCCGGGTTCGCAGGACCACCAAGGAATGACATTGCTGTGAGCAGGTTTGACTTCTTTATTATTTCAATAAGAAAGTCTCTTGCAGCAATCCGTTCCCTGCTCGCTCTTCCGCCCCGCTTTTCAGCCGTGTGCGTCGTCGTCTTCCTCGCGCTCTCTTTCACTCTCGCTCTGCATCCGTCTCTCTCCGTCTCTTTTTGCATGGGTTGCTGGCTCTCCACCTCCTTCTCCCCCGTCGTTCTCTGATGCTCCCCTTTTATTTAGTGAGAGGAGATTATTCAATTGTGCCCAGCCGGGCGATCCACACACCTGACGTTCATTACGGCGCCGGTCCCGGCGCCCCCCGCCTCGCTGCTCGCTCGCCGTCCCCGCCTTCCCACAGTGCCATCTCCGGGTTGGGGAGGAGACCCTTCCCCAAGTGGAGGAGTTCAAGTACCTCGGAGTCTTGTTCACGAGTTGGGGAAGAGTGGATCGTGAGATCGACAGGCCGGTCGGTGCGGCGTCTTCAGTAAGGCGGACGCTGTATCGATCCGTTGTGGTGAAGAAGGAGCTGAGCCGGAAGGCAAAGCTCTCAATTTACCGGTTGAGCTACGTTCCCATCCTCACCTATGGTCATGAGCTTTGGGTTATGACTGAAAGGACAAGATCACGGGTACAAGCGGCCGAAATGAGTTTCCTCCGCCGGGTGGCGGGGCTCTCCCTTAGAGATAGGGTGAGAAGCTCTGCCATCCGGGTGGAGCTCAAAGTAAAGCCGCTGCTCCTCTACATCGAGAGGAGCCAGATGAGGGGGTTCGGGCATCTGGTCAGGATGCCACCCGAACGCCTCCCTAGGGAGGAGTTTAGGGCACGTCCGACCGGTAAGAGGCCACGGGGAAGACCCAGGACACGTTGGGAAGACTATGTCTCCCGGCTGGCCTGGGAACGCCTCGGGATCCCCCGGGAGGAGCTGGACGAAGTGGCTGGGGAGAGGGAAGTCTGGGCTTCCCTGCTTATGCTGCTGCCCCCGCAACCCGACCTCGGATAAGCGGAAGAAGATGGATGGATGGATGGATGGATGGATGGATGGATGGATGGATGGATGGATGGATGGATGGATGGATGGATGGATGAAATTAGTGAAAACATGGAGGCTGTACCGTACAAAAATCTAATTGCATTGTTGATGGACCAAAACAAAGTTGGTACTCAGTATGAACCCACTGGAAAAAAAAAAACATTATTATGACTCCAACTGATAATAGTATTTTCCTTTGTTGGACATAAATCAAAGCAGCTCTCTTCAACCGCAGCCTGTCTCGTTAAGGAAGGATGACGAGGACAAAGTATTTCTTGATTACTTCTACTTGGAGTTGTGTAGGCGATGTACTCGTGTTACGTGTGCGGGTTACCCCGGGAACACTTTTTGTGATTAAATGTCCACTTTACAGCCTTGCAATGTCGCTGATCCACTTTAGCTGTAAACTACTTTACACACTTGAACCCCAGAGAATGAGCCCGCGTGACCTGTGGAATCACGAGCAACATAAGTCAGCCGCCACGTGTTCTTTTATGCTGTTATTTTCTACCGCTTATTAAAGTTGTGGTACAGTATTCTTTTTTTTTTTCTTGCTCCAAGGCCCCCTCTGCCTTTAATAATATCGATACCGCCGATACCAGATCTCTGTGCTCTAATATCGAAATATCGATACTTTTGATACTTTAGCACAGTGGCGTCCAAATCTTTTCCACCAAGTGCCACATGCTGAAAAGTCAAAGTATGCGGGGGCCATGTCAAAAATACTAATAACAGATTAGCTTTGTATTAAAGTTGACTAAGTTTATTATTATTATTAATTATAAGTTACATTTTCTTATTACATTATATAGTAATGTTTTTGCTATTTTCTTCCATTTTACTGTTGCTTTTTTCACCGTGTAAGAATACAATTTAAAACAATGTATAATAAGTAACTGCATAACCAAATGTGTCCAAAATTCTGCCTGTACGAAAATATCAATAATGAGTTACATATTCAACAGTGTTTATTATGGTTGTTGTAATTTTTTTTAAATTATTCAAAAGTGAGATTTTTTTTTTGTTCACAAACAAAACTTTCTTCATATTTTAAGTATATTTTATTTTTATTTTGAGAGCTTCTAAAATGTTCAAACTTTTTTCACCAAGGGCCACATACTGAAAAGTCAATGTTGAAAATGCAAAAAACAGATCAGCTTTGTATTACAGTTGACTAAGTATATTATTATTAATTATTAGTTAGATTTTTTTATTATATAACAATGTTTTTGCTATTTTCTTCCATTTTACTGTTGCTTTTTTCCCCATGTAAGAATAAAATTTAAAACAATGTATAATAAGTAACTGCATAACCAAATGTGTCCAAAATTCTGCCTGTACAAAAATATTAATATTGAGTTACATATTCAACAGTGTTTATTATGGTTGTTGTAATTTTTTTAAATAATTCATAAGTTTGATTTTTTTTTTCACAAACAAAACTTTGTTCAGATTTTAAGTATATTTTATTTTTATTTTGAGAGCTTCTAAAATTTTCAAACTTTTTCAACCAAGGGCCACATACTGAAAAGTCAATGTCGAAAATGCAAAAAACAGATCAGCTTTGTATTATAGTTGACTAAGTATATTATTATTAATTATTAGTTTGATTTGTTTTATTATATAGCAATGTTTTTGCTATTTTCTTCCATTTTACTGTTGCTTTTTCCCCCATGTAAGAATAAAATTTAAAACAATGTATAATAAGTAACTGCATAACCAAATGTGTCCAAAATTCTGCCTGTACAAAAATATTAATATTGAGTTACATATTCAACAGTGTTTATTATGGTTGTTGTAATTTTTTTTAAATAATTCATAAGTTTGATTTTTTTTTTCACAAACAAAACTTTGTTCAGATTTTAAGTATATTTTATTTTTATTTTGAGAGCTTCTAAAATGTTCAAACTTTTTCAACCAAGGGCCACATACTGAAACGTCAATGTCGAAAATGCAAAAAACAGATCAGCTTTGTGTTATAGTTGACTAAGTATATTATTATTAATTATTAGTTTGATTTGTTTCATTATATAGCAATGTTTTTGCTATTTTCTTCCATTTTACTGTCGCTTTTTTCCCCGTGTAAGAATACAATTTAAAACAATGTATAATAAGTAACTGCATAACCAAATGTGTCCAAAATTCTGCCTATACAAAAATATCAATAATGAGTTACATATTCAACAGTGTTTATTATGGTTGTTGTAATTTTTTTTAAATAATTCATAAGTTTGATTTTTTTTTTTCACAAACAAAACTTTGTTCAGATTTTAAGTATATTTTATTTTTATTTTGAGAGCTTCTAAAATGTTCAAACTTTTTCCACCAAGGGCCACATACTGAAAAGTCAATGTTGAACATGCAAAAAACAGATCAGCTTTGTATTATAGTTGACTAAGTATATTATTATTAATTATTAGTTAGATTTTTTTTTATTATATAACAATGTTTTTGCTATTTTCTTCCATTTTACTGTTGCTTTTTTCCCCATGTAAGAATACAATTTAAAACAATGTATAATAAGTAACTGCATAACCAAATGTGTCCAAAATTCTGCCTGTACAAAAATATCAATAATGAGTTACATATTCAACAGTGTTTATTATGGTTGTTGTAATTTTTTTTAAATAATTCATAAGTTTGATTTTTTTTTTTCACAAACAAAACTTTGTTCAGATTTTAAGTCAGGGGTCTCAAACTCAATTTACCTGGGGGCCACTGGATGCAGAAACTGGGTGAGGCTGGGCCGCAAGAAAAGATTTCTTAAAAAAAATCTAACATGCACTTTTTAATGAATTCACCTCCTTTGAATGGCTTTCCCGCCCTAGCAACCATCTCACTCACCATGTAGCTAGCTTTGACTGCTGCATCGCTCTTTTCGCTTGCTTTCTTGACGAAATCTTGTTGCCTCAGTAGACTGGTTTTAAAATTTGCAACCCGGTTCACTCCCCTAGTATTTTGCATACTCCTCAGCATGTCTAGTTGTATAATGACGTTTCAAATTGTATTCCTTGTGCAACGCAACTTTCTCTGTATCAACTACAGAAAAGAGCTATAAGGATTATTCATAAAGTAGATTACTTAAAACACACTAACATATTATTTATTAATTCGGGTTTATTGAAACTACAGGAGCTAGTAAAGTTACAGACATTATGTGTCATGTTTAAGGCTAAAAGTAAAACATTACCAGCAAATTTACAAAAAATGTTTGTCATCACTTTTGAGAATGAAGAGCATAGAAGAAAAGGTCATTTCAAACATCAGTATTCAAGGACAACTTTAAAACAAATGTGTATATCAGTGGTGGGGGTTAAACTATGGAATTCTCTTTACAAGAGATAAAAGATTGTAAAAATATATTCCAATTGAAAAAATATATAAGGACAGAACAATGAGATCATATGGACAGCCATAAGTGTTTACATTTTGCTTTATATTTATTATTTTACTTATTTTTTGCCTAGTTTTGTATTTGTTTTGTATCATCCTGTGAGGTGTATACTACTTATTTTGGTTTTTTTGTTCGTTTTGTACATCATGAAGTTTTGCACTTCTTGTGTTTTTTTGTTTGTTTTCGTTATATTTGGATGTAATTGTTTGTTTATATGATATCATTAAGTAAGACTACGTACTATGTTGAAGGGGGCAGAAAAATATAAGATTTTTCTTCATCCTGCTCCTTCTCAGGCATTGGTGTGTAAATGTATAATTTAAAAATTGAGGTATAATTGTCTATCGATCAAAGATGCACATCAATGAAGGAGATAAATAAAAATGAAATGAAATGAAATAAGACACGTCGGGGTGCCCCTGTGAAAGAAATATTGCATCAAAAATCGTCTCTGTCTGGAGCCAACGGGAGGAGGGTGGGGGGTGGAGTTTACAGTTACGGTAGCACAATTAGCCCCGAACGGGTTAACATCACCACGTCTGTATCAGCGCTGGGGTCCAGTGCACCACACTTTTGTATTGTCGCTCGCTCCTTCGGCGGAGTGCTCGTCTTCCCCGCCCGGACTGTTTACAACGGGGGCGGGAGCGAGCAGGCGGGCGAGGGAGGGAGGCAGGGAGGGAGGAAGGAAGAGCGTGCAGGGGCGGATTAAGAAATTTTGGCCCCCTGGGCCTGACATGGTCTTGGCCCCTCAACCCCCCGCGCGTGTGGGCGCACACACACGCACGCACTATGCAAGAAATACTGTATACTGTGAACAGACATGCACACTGTACTGTACAGAAGAGTGCACATACTGCACACACACTATTAGGTATACCACACAGACACTGACAAGCACAGGTTTCACACAGACACAGGGGGAGGGGATAAATGGCCTAAAAATAAACATTTTTGAAAATGATTACGCCCACTTCAGTGATGGTGCATTGGGTCATTTGAGAGATATTATGTATTGGAAGTTGGTAGCTATCATGAAATAAACCCCCCAACCCACCCAAAAAACTAAATCGGACATGATTTTTGCCCCCTTTTCCTCCCTTCTATCATTAAAAATAAAATAATATCTTAGGAAAACACATTGGCATAACGGCAGCTGTGCAGCAAATTGAGGCTCAAAGTCTGTATCTATTTGTGGTTAAGCTTGAGGAGAAGGAGAAAGGTAAAATGATAACATGCATCGGAGAGCACCACAAAGAAAGGTGTAGGCCAGTTCATGGTACAAGGGCTGCATGCAGGTCAAGATAGCCCATTTCCAAGAATGCTATAGTGGCTGGACAGGCACTGGACATGTCCTGAACTCAGTGTCAGACGTGGCTGCCGAATACTTGGATGAAGTGAAGCAGCTGACAGATCTCATGCTGCCCCATCTGAAGACTGTCCTGGCCAGGCAGAGGATGGATGAGGAGACCTTCCCAATGGACCCTGTCAGTGAACAGGCTAGTAACATTGATGGCACCCCTGTGCACAACATTGGGATGGAGAGACAATGTGGCAAGGTGGACTACAAACTGAAGAAGTTGGGCACACTGAACGCAGTCAATAGGTCAATAATTTTACAGAAGAGCCAGGAGCTTCAGAGGTTTCAAGGCAGCAGCACAAGCAAAAAGGGAGGTTGAACTCAACTGGAGTAAATTCATGAAGGCAAAATTCGAGAGTAGGGCAGATGAGAAACAAGAGATGGCTCAAAGAAAGGAGAGTAAGAGACTAGACATGCTGGACACACTGAAATCTTTTGATGGCCCCTTCACGATAGTGGGGAAGTTGAAAAGTTCCTTGTGGATGAAAGTCTGCACAAGAATGCAAAGCTGCAGAGAATGAAGCTTGAGGTTCAGTTTGCCAGAGAAAGCACCAAGCTTCTGCCTAAAGTCAATCCTATCTTCACAATCCAGGTGACACTTCCCAGAAATGGCAAAAGTGCAATTCTCCAAGTCATAATGGATACTTAGAATTTTATGGTGGTGGTAAGTATTCATGAAAACAGGTAGCCTAACATTAGTGAATGGGTGAATTCTGGAAATAACCTAAAAATCTTACACAGTGCACCTTTAAGCAAGGGGTTTCTTTCGTGCTTTCAATTTTGCAAAATCATCCACCACATCATTGAAGTCCAACTCTCTTGTCAGCTCACTCTCAATTGCCATTAGAGATAACGCATTTAATCTTTTCTGAGTCATTCTTGTGCGCAGCTCATTTTTTACTCTTGACAAAAGAGAGAATGAGCGTTCTCCCTCACAGTTACTGACCGGTAGAGTGAGAAAAATCTGTAGCGCAATGTATGTATTAGGAAACGTAGGCTGTAGTTCAAAATGTATTATTGTTTTGAGCAGTCCTGAAGGGGTCCTCTCCTCATCAGTGTTGTTGAGCTGTATAAAAGATTTGAACTGTATAAGCTCCTGTCCAAGACTTTCATTGAGGTCAGATGGGTATGATTCAGTGAGAATCTTGGCCTTGTGAAGGACTGAAGCATTGGACTCTGTATCCAAAGAGAAAAGGACACTGAACAAATTGTTCAGATGTTTGTAGGCCTCCAGACGGTGATTAAGGCTTGAACTCAGTTGATCAATAGAGGCAATAAATGTCTCTATTTGAAACAGTTGCCTTCCCTCAAGCACAACATCTGGGGATGCTGATTCATCAGCAAACTTTTTACGTTTCCTCGTCCGTTCAGCCCTGTAAGATGGGGTGCCACCCAACATGTTTAAGGCTTTCTGCTCAAAATGATCAAATAGATCTCTTTGGGAGAGAACAAAGGTGCGCAGAGATTCCAGCAATCTAACTGCTGTACCAAGGTCCATGTCTGCTTTTTGAAGTTGCAGACTTGTGGCCTGAAATCTGGACAGAACAGTGTCCCAAAAGCCTGCCATGAAGGCCATCTCAAGTGAATCCAGCTTCCGCACTAGACTGTCAGCTTCAGTTCGTGTGTCTCGTTTCTCTGTGTCATCAGTGGAAATAACCTGTAGTGCTGCTTTTATTTTACTGTAGTTCTGCCACAGTGCTTTGGTAGATTCTGCACGGCAACTCCAACGCGTGTTGGATAAAGCTTTAAGTGTGAGATCTATGTTGGAATTGCCAAATACCCTGTCCCATCGGTGTGTGGATGCAGTTGTGAAGTTGTAAATAGACTGAATCAAGTCAAAATACTTAGAGACTTCATTTCCACATCTGTCAATGCTGTTGACTCCCACCAAATTCAAAGAGTGAGCTGCACATGGAATATAGTGTATTAATGGGTTGCTTTTCTTTAAGTGAGCCTGCAACCCATTATACCTCCCTGACATGTTGCTGGCATTATCATAAGCCTGCCCCCTGCAATTTGACAGCTCTAACCCTAGATTTTCCAACACAGACATGACACAGTTAGCCAAACTTTCACCTGTATGGCTAGTAATGGGCTCAAAACCCACAAAGCGTTCAACAACACTGCCCTCTTTGCTAACAAAACGGAATATGAATGTCAATTGGTCCACATGAGATAAATCTGGGGTTGAATCCACAATGATAGAGTAGTATTTGCTTGCTTGCAGTTCATCTGCTATAGCCTGTTTGGTTTTTGCACCCATCAATTCAATGAATTCCTCACAAATGGTGGAGGACAGATATGAGGTATTACCTCGACCCATCTGCCCAAACTTTCTGATGTGATCCTTTAGAAAGGGATCAAATTCAGCCAGGACCTCCAGAATACCAAGGTAGTTCCCATTGAGAGGAGACCCTAACGATTCATTTTTACCCCTAAATGCAAGGCCCCTTTCTGCAAGGAATTTAATGACTGCAACAACTCTTTGTAACACCTGCCTCCAATAGCTGCTCTCTGCCTGAAACTGTTTGAACAGGTCTGCATCAACTGTGGCACCTTTGGCGCGGTTCAAGACTGCTTGCATGCAGGTTATGTGCTCAGCACTTCGCTCATGTTCACCAAATCTTTCTGAGTGTTTCCAATCACAATAGCCTGTCACAAAAGAATGCGTTTTTGGGGAAAACAGTTTGCATGCAAAGCAGTAAACATTACCAGTAGAGGGAGAGTACATCAGCCACTCTCTTTGTACTCGTTGTCCATTGGGCAAGTGTGAAGTAAAATGTTCATTGTTTAGGCATCGGGTTTTGCCTCCTAGCCCACTGTTCCTCACAGAAGCTGGATAATGGCTGTGACGGTTGTGAAATGATTTTGCACCTCTTTGAATAAGAACTTCCTTCATTGACTCAGTGAGGGTCTCAGCCCATTTAGCGGGATCACTAGGTAGAGTTGTCACTGTAGATGGTGTTGAAGAAAGATTCAGCTCATTTTCTATGCTGTCCAGAGGTGCAGTGACCTCACATTCATCCGAGCAACTGGCTACTGCTGAATTGGTTGAATCATAAGCATCAGAAGCATTTGGTTCAGTGTCTACACTTGTAGTGGTCTCAGGATCTTGGGAGCTACATGCTAGCTCAGGTGCATTGCTAACCTTAGCTGAATTTGCAGTAGCATTTATAGAATTGCTTTCAGCAGATGTCTTTGTACTGAAGAAGCTGGAGATATTTGGAACACTCTCAAGTAAAACTGATTCCTTTTTTTTCTTTTCTTGCTGAATTTTTTTTCTAGCTCCTCCACTTAAACGTTTATGATCCATATTTCCCTTCTTTCTTTGCACATTGGCTCTTTGCCTATCACAACAGATAAACCAACTATGTGTGTGTGTGTGTGTGTGTGTGTGTGTGTGTGTGTGTGTGTGTGAGTTTGTTTGTGTGTTTATGATCGGTGCTGCTTCCTTCAAGTGTGTGAGGTGATTTAGAAAACTAGCAACCCAGCATCAACACTCCAAAGCAGAGAATAACAGCTTACTAGCATAGACAATTGAGAGCAGAGAATCAACTGATTCGTCTGATAGACAGCAGGAGAGCAGAGTGGTCAGTGATGATCGAATCAAGAAAATGTCTAAATGGCAAGGGAACAGACTGATTTGTACTGAGGAGAAAGAGAGAGAGAGCCAATTACAGTGAAATATATTCCAAAAGAGCCAAGTGACTAGCTGAAGGCAGGGACAAATGCCTTGGAGTGACCAACAAGAGTGCAAAGTACCAAATGGCAAAATGTGGAAAGACCAACAGGCAGATCTGCTTTTACCTCTTATCTTCACAACCAAAAAGTCGCTAAATGATGTTTTTAGTCGCTAGCCAGGTATGGCCAAAAGACGCGAAATCTAGCGGCAAAGTCGGTCAATCACACAGTGAAACAAATAATTTTAAAAAGATAGTAATCGTACAATGTCTTGTACTTTTGTCTTCTTTCTTAATATTTCTCAAAGGACACCAAAATGTCGCTATCTGCAGGCAGCTTGCTAGCTATGATGGCAGCAACAATGTACCTTAGAGTGACTGACCAACAAGAGCTCAAAGTACCTAATGGCAAAATGTGGAGAGACAGACACAATAAATTGCATTAAGATGAAGAGAACTGTTGCTATTATTAATCTTAACATCAACCAGAAAGTCGCTAAATGTCACCAGCCAGGTATGGCCAAAAGTCGCTTAATTGGCCACACACAGTAACAGAGAAACTAACAAAAAAAAGATCATAAAGATAATAGTTGTACAACTGTGTGTACTTTTGTCTTCTTTCTAAATATTTTCCCAAAGGACACCAAAATGTTGCTATCTGCAGGCGGGAGCGTGCCTATGTTCCCCGGGTCCTATGTTCCCCGGGTCCTATGTTCCCCGGTTGTTCCTGGGTCTTTGTATGCGACCGGGGAACTTAGGACCCTTTTTCTAAAAAAGGGTCCTATGTTCCCTGCATTGTATCTGGCGAAATTGCGAAATTGTGCCCTGACCAAAACCATCCCTAAACCTAACCTGTCACAGGGCGTTGTGGAGCACTTTTTTTTGGCGAAATTGTGCCCTGACCAAAACTATCCCTAAACCTAACCTGTCACAGGGCGTTGTGGAGCACTTTTTTGGCGAAATTGTGCCCTGACCAAAACCATCCCTAAACCTAACCTGTCACAGGGCGTGCGGCAGCAGATAGAGCAACTCAAACGCGAACTTCCTTCCTTCGACAACTTAAACGCGTCTCTGTCATGCGTGTCTGCGTGCGTCTTACTTAGTCGCGCATTGGAAGCAGCGGGGAACATAGAACCCTTTTCTGGAAAAAGTGTTGTACGTTCCCCGCAGCGGGGAACATAGAACCCTTTTTTTTAAAAAGGGTCCTTAGTTCCCCGGTAGAGGGGAACATAGGACCCAGGTAACATAGGGACGGGGAACATAGGGATGACCCGCTGCAGGCAGCTTGCTAGCTATGATGGCAGCAACGATGTCTGCCAGACAGGAGAGAGTGGTCAGTGACGATCGAATCGAGAAAATGACAAAATGGGTCAAAGACCAAAAAGTTATTAACTGACAGCAGTGACAAATGTCAGACTGTAAACTTTCTCGAAAGAAAAGGACAAAATGGGAAGATGCTGATAATAACAGCAAAATGGAAAATATAAGAATTTCCAAGTAATGCTCAACTCAAGTGTGTGTGTGTGTGTGTGTGCGCGCGTTAAACTTCTTGTTGAATGATTTCAAATTATCTCTGAGTCTGAACTGAGGGAAAGGAAACCAAATTTTGAGCAGTCTCTCACGAGTTCAAAATACCAAATGAGGAGATTCTAAAAGAACAGACCGGTTTATGAAAGACTTGATGGGGGAGGGGCACAGCTAAGAATACTTGAGTGAGATTCTGTGATCCAAATTCGAGATAGAGCTTTTTGATAATGATAATTTGTCAGAGTAAGGTTGTGTAATCAAAATTTGAGAATGAGCTTTGTCAATCAATCAAGAATATTTGCATTAAGTTCTGTGATCAAAATTCAGAAACAACCTTTAATAATTGATAAAGAATATGTGAGTGAGGTTGTGTGATCCATCCAATTTGAGAATTAGCTTTGATAATAATGATTGAGAGCCTCTGGCCCTCTGTGGATCATGGCCGCGGGGCCAATTTTGCCTGGCCCCTTGGGGCCTCTGTGGGTCGTGGCCGCGGGGCCAAGTTGGCCTGGCCCCTTGGGGCCTCTGACCCTCTATGGATCGGGGCCAAGTTGGCCTGACCCCTCGGGGCCTCTGGCCCTCTATGGATCATGGCCGCGGGGCCAAGTTGGCCTGACCCCTTAGGACCTCAGGCCCTCTGTGGGTCGCGGCCGCGGGGCCAAGTTGACCTGGCCCCTTGGGGCCTCTTACCCTCTATGGATCGTGGCCGCGGGGCCAAGTTGACCTGGCCCCTTGGGGCCTCTGGCCTTCTGTGGCTCGCGGCCGCGGGGCCAAGTTGGCCTGGCCCTTTGGGGCCTCTGGCCTTCTGTGGGTCGTGGCCGCGGGGCCAAGTTGGCCTGGCCCCTTGGGGCCTCTGACCGTCTATGGATCGTGGCCGCGGGGCCAAGTTGACCTGGCCCCCTGGGGCCTCTGACCCTCTATGGATCGTGGCCGCGGGGCCAAGTTGGCCTGGCCCCTTGGGGCCTCTGACCGTCTATGGATCATGGCCGCGGGGCCATGTTGGCCTGGCCCCTTGGGGCCTCTGGCCCTCTGTGGGTCGCGGCCGCGGGGCCAAGTTGACCTGGCCCCTTGGGGCCTCTTACCCTCTATGGATCATGGCCGCGGGGCCAAGTTGGCCTGGCCCCTTGGGGCTTAAGATTATTATTTTTGCAAAAGTAGTTTTGCTTGGGTCGCGGCCGCGGGGCCAAGTTGGCCTGGCCCCTTGGGGCCTCTGGCCCCCTGGGCCTGGGCCCGGTAGGCCCGGTCATTAATCCACCTATGAGAGCGTGTGTCATAGAAAAGCGGCAAAATGTTTCTCTGCTTGCATTACGCAAGTGACATCAATGCATACTTGCCAACCTTGAGACCTCCGAATTCGGGAGATGGGGGGGGGGGTTGAGTTGGGCGGGGTTGGGGGTAGCGGGGGTGTTTTTGTAGCCCGGAAGAGTTAGGGCTGCAAAGGATTCTGGGTATTTGTTCTGTTGTGTTTATGTTGTGTTTAGGTGCGGATGTTCTCCCGAAATGTGTTTGTCATTCTTGTTTGGTGTGGGTTCACAGTGTGGCGCATATTTGTAACAGTGTTAAAATATAAATAAAATAAAATATGACCACCCTCAGTGTGACATGTCTGGCTGTTCCTCAAGTATGTCTTGCAATAACCTGCGTGTGTCTCTAGAAGCCTCATACAACATGTGTCTGGGCTGGCACGCTGTTAGTATGGAGAAAGAGATGACAGTGCCATCACGGCACGCCCTCGATATTGTCGAGAGCCTCATACCACAACGTGATTGGTAGATTTCTTCAGCTCCGCACACAACGCTGTCAAGCGCCATTCATTTAAAACTCGCGGGCCGCACTAACATTAAACTTTCATATTAAGGTGGGGGCCGCAAAATAACGTCTCCCGGGCCACAATTGGCCCGCGGGCCGCGTGTTTGAGACCCCTGTTTTAAGTATATTTTATTTTTATTTTGAGAGCTTCTAAAATGTTCAAACTTTTTCCACCAAGGGCCACATACTGAAAAGTCAATGTCGAAAATGCAAAAAACAGATCAGCTTTGTATTATAGTTGACTAAGTATATTATTATTAATTATTAGTTAGATTTATTATATTTTATAACAATATTTTTGCTATTTTCTTCCATTTTACTGTTGCTTTTTTCCCCATGTAAGAATACAATTTAAAACAATGTATAATAAGTAACTGCATAACCAAATGTGTCCAAAATTCTGCCTGTACAAAAATATCAATAATGAGTTACATATTCAACAGTGTTTATTATGGTTGTTGTAATTTTTTTTTAAATTATTCAAAAGTGAGATTTTTTTTTTGTTCACAAACAAAACTTTCTTCATATTTTAAGTATATTTTATTTTTATTTTGAGAGCTTCTAAAATGTTCAAACTTTTTTCACCAAGGGCCACATACTGAAAAGTCAATGTTGAAAATGCAAAAAACAGATCAGCTTTGTATTACAGTTGACTAAGTATATTATTATTAATCATTAGTTAGATTTTTTTTATTATATAACAATGTTTTTGCTATTTTCTTCCATTTTACTGTTGCTTTTTTCCCCGTGTAAGAATAAAATTTCAAACAATGTATAATAAGTAACTGCATAACCAAATGTGTCCAAAATTCTGCCTGTACAAAAATATCAATAATGAGTTACATATTCAACAGTGTTTATTATGGTTGTTGTCAATTTTTTTAAATAATTCATAAGTTTGATTTTTTTTTTTCACAAACAAAACTTTGTTCAGATTTTAAGTATATTTTATTTTTATTTTGAGAGCTTCTAAAATTTTCAAACTTTTTCCACCAAGGGCCACATACTGAAAAGTCAATGTCGAAAATGCAAAAAACAGATCAGCTTTGTATTATAGTTGACTAAGTATATTATTATTACTTATTAGTTAGATTTATTCTATTTTATAACAATATTTTTGCTATTTTCTTCCATTTTACTGTTGCTTTTTTCCCCATGTAAGAATACAATTTAAAACAATGTATAATAAGTAACTGCATAACCAAATGTGTCCAAAATTCTGCCTGTACAAAAATATCAATATTGAGTTACATATTCAACAGTGTTTATTATGGTTGTTTTAATTTTTTTTTGATAATTCATAAGTTTGATTTTTTTTTTCACAAACAAAACTTTGTTCATATTTTATGTATATTTTATTTTTATTTTGAGAGCTTCTCAAATTTTCAACGTTTTTCCACCAAGGGCCACATACTGAAAAGTCAATGTCGAAAATGCAAATAACAGATCAGCTTTGTATTATAGTTGACTAAGTATATTATTATTAATTATTAGTTAGATTTGTTTTATTATATAACAATGTTTTTGCTATTTTCTTCCATTTTACTGTTGCTTTTTTCCCCGTGTAAGAATAAAATTTAAAACAATGTATAATAAGTAACTGCATAACCAAATGTGTCCAAAATTCTGCCTGTACAAAAATATCAATAATGAGTTACATATTCAACAGTGTTTATTATGGTTGTTGTAACTTTTTTAAATAATTGATGAGTTAGATTTTTTTTGTTCACAAACAAAACTTTGTTCATATTTTAAGTATATTTTATTTTTTATTTTGAGAGCTTCTCCTATTTTCAAACTTTTTCCACCAAGGGCAGCATACTGAAAAGACAAAGTATGCAGGGGCCATATTGATATTTTTATTATCTTACAATAAATGCTCAACACAGATGTGTGTCAGCTTTGTGTTATAGGTGACTAAGTATGTTAATATTATTAATTATTAGTTAAAACATTTCTGTGACGACCGGGTGCGGGTGTTCGTTCTCTCAGGGATGCAGATCGGGCTTCGGACACAGAATGCAGGTAAGCAAAAATGTATTAAAGCATAAATCAGACAGGAACAAATAAACACGTGCTCATAGCACTTAAAGTACAAAACTAAAGGAGCTAGCGTGGGAGCTAGAGAAAAACACTAAACACTAAACAGAGCCTTTAGCGTGGAAGCTACAAGGTTACAGAGCAGGAACAAAAGTCGTCAACTGTTGTGCGAACACAAACTACGATGCAACACAGACTGAATGAAAAGGCAGGCTTATATAATGAAGACAATAATGAAAAACAGGTGCGTGTCGGGAACACCCGCGGCAGGTGAAAGTAATCAGTTGCTATGGTAACAAACTCAGGTGCATAAACAGATACTAAAAAGGAGTCCAAGACTAGCAGAAAAACACAAATGACTAGAAAACGTAAACAGAAATATGATCCGGGCAGCGGATCATAACAATTTCAGCTTTTTCTCATTACATAATTTTTTTTTTTTTTTGCTCTGGTTTCTTACATTTTACTGTTGTTTTATTCCCATGTCAAAATATTATAATAATAATAATAATAATATGATTGTGTAACTGCATAACCTAAAATTATGCGTGTACGAAAATATCAACATTTAATTATAATACGTATTAGTGTTTATTATGGTTGTTGTATTTTTTCAAAATTAATTAATTCATAAATTTGTATTTTTTTAAATTTAACGAGGTCACTAAACTTTGTTTATGTTTTAGGTATATTTGATTTTTATTTTGAGAGCTTCTAATATTTTAAATCAGGGTTGTTTACACTTTTTCCACCAGGGGCCACATTTTGAAATGCCAAGCATTTAGATATTTTTTATTTATTTAAAAAAAATTACAAAAACTGATATTATACATATTTGAAGACAAAATGTTGTGTTATAGGTGACTAAGTCAATTACCATTATTATTGATTAGTTTAAAAATATCAGTTTTTTCTCATTTTATTCCGATGTTTTGCTTTTTTCTTACATTTTTACTGTTATTGTATTGCCATTAGAGATATCGATAAATGCTTTAAAATGTAATATCGGAAATTATCGGTATCGGTTTCAAAAAGTAAAATTAATGACTTTTTAAAACGCCGCTGTACGGAGCGGTACATATCCGGTAAAACACGGACGTAGGGCATACTTGCCAACCCTCCCGATTTTCCCGGGAGACTCACAAATTTCAGTGCCCCTCCCGAAAATCTCCCGGAGCAACCATTCTCCCGAATTTCTCCCGATTTCCAACCGGACAACAATATTGGGGGCGTGCCTTAAAGGCGCTGCCTTTAGCATCCTCCCTTTTCCTCCATACAAACAGCATGCCGGCCCAGTCACATAATATATGCAACTTTAACACACATAAGTGAATGCAAGGCATATTTGAGCAAAGCCATACAGGTCACACTGAGGGTGACCGTATAAACAACTTTAACACTGTTACAAATGTTTGCCACACTGTGAACCCACACCAAACAAGAATGACAAACACATTTCGGGAGAACATCCGCACCGTAACACAACATAAACACAACAGAACAAATACCCAGAATCCCTTGCAGCACTAACTCTTCCGGGACACTACAATGTACACCCCCACTACCACCAAACCCCGCCTCCCCCAACCCCGCCCACCTGTACAACTTTATTCTCATGACATTCCAAAGTCATTCTTACTGTACAATTGGGGTGGCGTGGCTCGGTTGGTAGAGCGGCTGTGCCAGCAACTTGAGGGTTCCAGGTTCGATATCCGCATCCTAGTCACTGCGGCTGTGTCCTTGGGCAAGACACTTCACCCACCTGCAGCCAGTGCCATCCACACTGGTTTAAAATGCAACTTAGATAATGGGTTTTACTATGTAAAGCGCTTTGAGTCACTAGAGAAAAGCGCTATATAAATATAATTCACTTCACTTCGCCTTGATTCCACCGAGGGCATAGCAACAAACGCTACTCCCATCAAGAACAAAGAGAACACTTCCTGTCAGGTTCAAACACTGATGACATCTATTAAACGAGACAAGAAGCAAGGAATTAAACAGAGACAGAATTCAATTTGGCTCAGTGAGGAGAGACGCCTGGACACTGTACCCTTGCACAGTGTCTCAGCACGCTCTGACGAAAGATTGTAGGTCTCCTCTTTTCATTTGGACTTTCCCTGATTACATGGCAACAGCTGTTTCTAAGGGACGTGGGTCGTAAACAGCGTTGCCTTTGGTTACAGAACAGTTCAAAAGAAAATGTCGTAAACAGTTCACAGAAAAGATTGTAAAAACAGTTCAAAGAAGCGGTGCCTGGAGGGGAGTCTGGTCCTGCTTCCTCTTCGTGTTTGTGGTTCTTGGGTCAAGACAATATCTTTCTGTTGATTACAATACATAAAAGAAACAGAACACCTTCATGTTGCTTCCCCCCTACACAGTGGAGTTTTACAAGCCTTCTTCTTGGTAGGTTCAAAGACATGTTTTGGCTTCTCGCCGGGAACTCATTGAAACACAAAGTTTTTGTGATAACTTAGATACAATTATTCTAACATTTCCTGCGTTCGCTACCACCAATAGCACACTTAGTGAGAGCCTTTTTAGCATTATTATGCAGAACCATGAATTGATTACGTGGACCCCGACTTAAACAAGTTGAAAAACGTATTCGGGTGTTACCATTTAGTGGTCAATTTTACGGAATATGTACTGAACTGTGCAATCTACAAATACAAGTTTAAATCAATCAGCTGTTCCTAAACGTTTCAAATAAGAACATAAAACAGTGACTTACAATGTCCGCTCTCACTGGGATGCCGACGGATGGGACGGTTGTATCTTTCAGCACATACATTGTCTTTTAGCTGGAAAATACAGAAAAATACTTAACTTTCATATTTAAAAAAATGCAACCAACATTATTAGCAGCTGTTAACTAGTAGTTGGCTACTGTCTAGTGGTCAGAGGATCATTGTGAGCAAGGCGACGTGTCAAAAAGAAAAGTAGTTCCTGGGTGTAGCTCGGTTAATACGCAGGTCACGGCATGTAAATGTAGCGTTGTTAAGACCCACTTTTATTCTTTGGCTTTTAACACTACGTGAGTTGTGTGGTCCTCTGTCCTCTGTTGTCCTCCGTGTTTTTTTTTATACATTTTGATTTCTATTTACTGTTTTAATTGGTTTTTCCCTTTAAAATTGTTTTTATTCATATTTATTTTTACATTGTTTTTATATTGGTTCTATATTTATTTATTTTTTGTTTTTATTCAGTCATTGGTGGAGCAAAGGATAATATTTGATTATTGTTTTTAATATTGTTTTTAATACTGTTTTTAATATTGTTGTGCAGCACTTTGGAAACATTTTTGTTGTTAAAATGTGCTATATAAATAAAGTGGATTGGATTGGATTGGATTGGATTGTTTGCGGGTTTTGGATGTTTTTTAGAGCGCTTTATCGCCGGAGTAGGTGATTCTCACTTTTCTGCATTGTTAGCCGCCTCTTGCTTGCAGTTGCTCACTCTTTAGAACACACAGAAAAGGGAAAGAGGTGTTCTTGTCGCACGTAGGGATCGTGGATGGGCATAATTCCCCACCAAAAAAAGTGAGTCCGCTCTCAGAGACCCTGGCAGTGAGTTTAGTAGACCATAATGGTAATTAACTACGATCAATGTTCCTTAAAACATTTACAGTCCGTAGCCATCATTTCATTCAACATTTGAACCCGCAAAAACCTCTCCTGAATTTCCGCCCCATTTTAACTAACTTATACAACGGCTCACGGTGTGGACTTTGAAGCCACAAACGCGGGCGCTAATAATCTACGGATGGATAAAAAGGTGCCTGCGGTGTTTGTTTTGTCCACCTTCCTGTGCACTTGGAGTGGGTTTTAATGAACCCAATATCTCCCTGCATGTTTATTGGCTGATTATAAAAATATACAGCGACTGTAATTCTCCTAAAGCCACCTTAACAATGAGACAGTTTGGCCAAAGTCATAAACTTGCATGCAAATCACAAGTTGGACCACGCTCTACTCTAAAAGTTTAATTCACACGCATACTTTCGGCAAACTATTAAAATCCAATCTTAACACGGCCCCAACTTACTTTTATTGTGTTTCCTTGCACCTACTCTCCCCACTTATTTATTTTTTGGTTTACAGTCGCTGCTGCCTTTCTATATATATTTATATATATTTTATGTATTTTTTTTATTTCTTGCTCTTACAATCAGTCAGTTCAATTTACTCTGGGACAGACTGCAGGGTTGAAGCAGCTGAGCTGTCACAATGAATTTGTGCGCCCTAAACAAGATTAACTACTGCTATTTGTATGCCTATATCTCTGAAAGGGTAATCAACGCAGGCGGTTTGGCTAATTCTCGCCACTGTAACCACTTTTCAAAAAAAAAAAAAGCCCATCACAGCAAATAGATTGGCTTCCGATAGCATTGCTAATATGTGTGTGTTCCACAGAGGTGTTTGTCCAACAAATTGCAATTACGTTACAAATTACTCATGTTTAATTGTGTTCAATTAATTAACAAACATGGCGAACGTTGCAATAATAACTAACTGTGTTAAACATGTGATTAAAGGCCTACTGAAATGAATTTTTTTCATTTAAACGGGGATAGCAGATCCATTCTGTGTCATACTTGATCATTTCGCGATATTGCCATATTTTCGCTGAAAGGATTTAGTAGAGAACATCGACGATAAAGTTCGCAACTTTTGATCGTTGATTAAAAAAAGCCTTGCCTGTACCGGAAGTAGCGTGACGTCACAGGCTGAAGGGCTCCTCACATTTCCCCATTGTTTACACCAGCAGTGAGAGCGATTCGGACCGAGAAAGCGACGATTACCCCATTAATTTGAGCGAGGATGAAAGATTCGTGGATGAGGAACGTGAGAGTGAAGAACCAGAGTGCAGTGCAGGACGTATCTTTTTTCGCTCTGACCGTAACTTAGGTACAAGCTGGCTCATTGGATTCCACACTTTCTCCTTTTTCTATTGTGGATCACGGATTTGTATTTTAAACCACCTCGGATACTATATCCTCTTGAAAATGAGAGTCGAGAACGCGAAATGGACATTCACAGTGACTTTTATCTCCACGACAATACATCGGTGAAGCTCTTTAGCTACGGAGCTAACGTGATAGCATCGTGCTTAAATGCAGATAGAAACAAAAGAAATAAACCCCTGACTGGAAGGATAGATACGGGACCTCGACAGAGCTATGCTAAAAACATTAGCTATCCACCTACGCCAGCCAGTCCTCATCTGCTCATCAACACCCGTGCTCACCTGCGTTCCAGCGATCGACGGAGTGACGAAGGACTTCACCCGATCATAGATGCGGTCGGCGGCCCGGAGACGGAGGAAGTCAAGGTGAGGTCGGCGGCTAGCGCGTCTGCTATCCATCTCAAAGTCCTCCTGGTTGTGTTGCTGCAGTCCGCCGCTAATACACCGATCCCACCTACAGCTTTCTTCTTTGCAGTCTCCATTGTTCATTAAACAAATTGCAAAAGATTCACCAACACAGATGTCCAGAATACTGTGGAATTTTGCGATGAAATCAGAGCTTTTTGTATTGGATCCAATGGTGTCCGAATACTTCCGTTTCAACCATTGACGTCACGCGCATACGTCATCATACATAGACGTTTTCAACCGGAAGTTTCGCGGGAAATTTAAAATTGCACTTTATAAGTTAACCCGGCCGTATTGGCATGTGTTGCAATGTTAAGATTTCATCATTGATATATAAACTATCAGACTGCGTGGTCGGTAGTAGTGGCTTTCAGTAGGCCTTTAAAGCAGCTTCATAGAATTAGGAAAGTAATATATTGTTATAAATGATATAGGGTAAAGGCCATTGATAGGAATTTGGATTGAAAACAAAAATATACTTATTAATGCTTGAGTTTTACGACATTGTGTAAACATGCAGCTCTTTGGCGCCGCCCTAGTGGCTCCCTGGACCTCTTTCAGAGATGTGTGAAAATGGAAAAAGCTGAAGAAAAATATATATTTTCTGTAGGAGAACAAACATGACACAAACCTTCCTAATTATTAGAAATCACACGGTTTATGTTATACATGCCTTACTGATGAGAATATTTGGCAAGCACCGTTTTGTCCTACTAATTTCAGCGATCTTTGAACTCATCGTAGTTTGTTTACATGTACAACTTTCTCTGATGCTGCCACAGAAAGACCTGTTTTGTGCCACTCCTTCTTTGTCTCATTTTGTCCACCAAACGTTTTATGCTGTGCGTGAATGCACAAAAGTGAGCTTTGTTGATTTGCATATTTGGTCAATCCATGACTGCAAGCTAATCAATGCTAACATGCTATTTAGGCTAACTGCATGTACATATTGCATCATTATGCCTCGTTTGTAGGTATATTTGAGCTTCAAGAGGTAGTCACCTGAAATGTTTTTTACATCACAGGTGTGCTTGAAGCTCATCGAGCGAATGCCAAGAGTGTGCAGAGCAGTAATCAGAGCATACGCACACACACACAAACACACACACACACACAATCTTGTATTTGTTACCTTCTTGAGACCTCTGAAAAATGCCTACCATGCAAATATAAAAAAAAGTAAGCTTTTAGTTATTTTTATTATTATTATTATTATTTTTTGGAATTGGTTTTAAATCTTCATTATTTATTTCTAGTTGTCACAGTATGTCTCTATATACATGTGTATTTTATTGTTTTAATACATTTTGGCCAAAGGGGGCGCATTTAAATTTCTTACACACACTTGTTATTAAATATGTTGGCCAGAGGGGGAGCACTTCACATTTTTACACACATTTGTTATTTCATATGTTGACCAGAGGTGGAGCACTTTTAAAACCGACATACATACATGCAAATTAAGGTTTTATTCATGTTCCATGTGTTATTTCATTTTTTTGAAAAAAAAAAAAAAAAGTTTCTACTAATTTGTTTTATACGGAGCCCCTAAAGCAGACCTGGGCATTGTACGGCCCGCGGGCCGCATCCGGCCCTTTGCGCATCCCTGTCCGGCCCGCGTGAGGCCAATCATAAATTACAAAATACATTTTAAAAAGTATCTATGTCGAGTGTGCAATACAACGGTGCTGCTTTTGTTTTGAAAAGCGTTATTTGTATTACTTCCGTGTGGACGTATGCGCGTGTGCGATTGTGAGTGAATTGAACGGCGCAATAACAAATGACAAAATAAAATTTAAAAAACATCTATGTCGTGCGCGCAATACAACTGTGCTGCTTTTATTTTGAAATGTGTTATTTATGCCATATGTCCGGGGGGAACCTGTGAGTGAAGGTGCATAGAGACAAGTGATGAGACGCTAAAAAAAGAAAAGTTGATGACAAATGGCGTGTTTTGGACTGGCAAGTATTTCTTTACATAAATTAATGGTAAAGCCGTGTGCTTAATTTGTGGTACACAGCTTGCTGTGTTTAAAGAATATCATTTTAATCGCCACTACACGGAGAAACACTTGGGAAAATACCGGAATCTGTCTGATGAAGCGCGCGCAAGGGACGCCGATGCGTTGATGGTAAAACTGCAAACCCAACAAGGACTTTTTGCCAAATTTCACACCCCCAGAGATGCAGCCGTCAGGACAAGTTTCGTCATTTCTCACAAAAGCGCCAGAAAAAGTAAGGCGTTTTCTGACGGAGAGTTTATTAAGGAGTGCTTATTGGACTTTGTTGCGCTGTATGCCCGGAGACAGGACTGTTTTTCGCTAACTTTGGATGAGATCTGTGATGTACGTGACACCTCCAGCTGCTCTTCTTCTTACGTGGGATAACTGCAGACTTTCAAATCACGGAGTAGCTGGCAGCCATGCAGTCAATTAAAGAGACAACCACAGGTAATGACTTGTTCACATAGGTAAATGCGTGTTTGGACATGTTAGGACTGAAATGGGACAAGCTGGCAGGTGTGACAATCCAATCCACTTTATTTATATAGCACATTTAAACAACAAAATGTTTCCAAAGTGCTGCACAACAATATTAAAAACAATATTCAAATATTATCCTTAGCTCCACCAATGACTGAATAAAAAGAAAAAACAATTACATATAAAACCAATATAAAAAAACAATATAAAATAAATATGATTAAAAACTATTTTTAACAACAGATGGTTGTCCAAATCTGATGGGGAAAAATGTTGGATAATGCAGGATAAAGTGACCATCAAAAGCAATTTGCTTTTGTATAAAGTTAAGTTGGGTTGAATTAAATTATTATTATCATTATTAATTATTATTATTATTATCATCATTATTATTTATCTTACGGTATATAAAAAATAATATTGAGCAAAATTTAATTGAAATATTGTCGTGTGGCCCTCCAGCAGTGCTCGGGTTGCTTATGCGGCCCCCGGTGAAAATTAATTGCCCACCCCTGCCCTAAAGGGACATGGGGGAATTTTTTTTTTTTATTATTATTTTATTTTTTTTAGACATGTATCTCGTTGGCCCGAGAAACTTTTTATAAAGATATAAAAAATTGTTTTAAAAATGAACTTTTTTTTTTTTTTTTTTTTTTTTTTTTAGACATGTATCTCGTACGCACGAGAAACTTTCTCGTGCGCACGAGATACATGTCTAAAAAAAATAAAAACTTTTTTTTTTTTTTTTTTAGACATGTATTTCTCGTGCGCAAGAGATACATGTTTAAAAAAAAAAAAAAAAAAAAACAATTATAAAAAAAAATAATTTTTTTTTAATAACTTTATAAATAGTTTCTCGTGCGCACCAGAGAGTTTCTCGTGCGCACCAGAAAGTTTCTCGTGCGCAAGAGAAACTTTCTGGTGCGCACGATACATGTCTAAAAACAAACAAAAAATAAAATAAAATTATAAAAATACAAAATTCCCCCATGTCCCTTTAGGGGCTCCGTAGTTTTAGTAGAAGACATGCATCAAATTAAATTTGAATTTGATTTAAAAAAAATAAAAAGTATTAAAACCCTAACCCTTTCACATTAGTAAAAATAAAAATGTAATAAGGGAGGGGCCTCCAAAAATCTGCCCAAAACTCTTGACTCTTCATTGTCAATCAAGAGCAGGCGAGGAAGCCAGCGCTGCAACGAGAGGTCAAGACAGGAAGTAGAACAAAGTAAGAGCGCATGACAGGAAAATAACCCAGAAACAAGCTTTAAGTCCAAAACGATGATGATCCGTTGTGACATACTACCTGATTGTCGTATTTTCTACTTCAAAACATACATTTTACCATATTCCCTTTCTGCATGTTTCTGATTTGATAATCATACACATCCGCTGTGAACACGCAACATGCAGTACACACTGTTATTTATTCCGTACTAACCACTAGCGCATGTGTAAACACATTTCACATCCCATTACCCTCCTGCAGGTCTTTACAGCAGCAGGTAGGGGCCCATGAATACGTTTTACATGAATCAAGCTGACATGACGGCTGGTAAATAAGCCCTCAGACACAACCAAAGACGATTACTTCAAGGTGTTTGTCTCCCATCAGCTGTTATTTATGCGTTATTATCATTTGCGTCGCAATGTTCCAGTTGAGGAGGACAAGTCAAATGGCGCAGACGCTGCATTCTAAATACGTCCTTAGGATATGCTTTGTTTTGATTTAAGGTGTGTGGGTCGGCTGGTAAAAATACCGATAACGTTCTGTATATTGACGACTGACATTTTAACATTATCAACACGACATTTAAACTAGTTCCCTGTTTTCTTTTATTGCTTACAATTGTTTGAGTAAAACAAAGCCAATAGTACACAATAACAAAACAAAAAAATACTACGACTATAAAGCGTACCTGTAAATAGGCCACACCCACTAAATTTGAGGGAAAAAATACAATAAAATCCATATATTAGCCGCAGTTATAAACGTTGTGAAATGAGTTATTTACAGCGAAATATGTTGTAAATGTTTATTTACCTTACCTTAATTGTTTCCAAACGGTGTCCGTAACACAGCAGTAAAACGGCTGATTGAACAAAACAGAAGTCATCGGATGCTAGCTCTCCAATCATCTAAACCAGGGGTGTCCAAACTTTTTCCACTGAGGGCCGCACACTGAAAAATCAAAGCAAGCGGGGGCCATTTTTATATTTTTTATTTAAAAAACCAATACAATATATGTATAAAAAATATACATTCAGGCCGCCACTCAGGCTTGATCCCGGGAACCCCAAAGGGTTTTGGTAAAAAAAAATCATAAAAATGTGTCATTATTCAGTAGTATTATTTGTATTATTATTCAAGGTTTAAATCTTTAAATCAACATTAGGTCTATCTGTCAATATAAATGTTTTAAAGATTTAAGTTGTATGCTCTTTTTGTCAAAGAAAACCCATTTTTTTATGAAAAAATACACAAAATATGCAATATTTTCACCCAATAAAATTTTTAAGTGGAATATTTGAGATTATATAATAATTGGAGCCTTAAAAAGGACAATTTCTAACAACATTGATTTTAATTCATTATTATTTTATGAGCAATGACACTTCAAAAAAAAATCACATCAAAATGATTGGGGATCCAAAAGTGTCCTACTCATTCAAGTGTTAAAAAATACATTATAAATGTGTTGTACTGTTTACTTTTAACACAATAATCTCGAGATCATTTTAAGATCTATCCGTCAATTATAAGTTTTATTGTTGTTTATGTTTTTTGTTTGTTCGTTTTAGGCCCTTCTTTAAAAAAAACAGCTTAGTTTTTTTATATGGCAAACACAAAATGTGCAACATTTTTCCCAAAGAATATCTCAAAGTGGAATATTTAATGTGACATAATTGGAGCCTTTGACATTGATTTTAAATCATTATTATTTTTTAAAGAAAGAAACAGCCTGCATGGCAGCTTTGTGTTATTAGAGTAAACATTGTAACATTTTCTTGTTACATTTCACCTGTTTGCTCTTTTATACCACTTTTTATGTTTAAAAATGTTTTTAATCGTATTTTTAGAATGTGCCGTGGGGCCGTTAAAAAATGACCTGCAGGCCGCAAATGGCCCCCGGGCCACACTTTGGACACCCTTGATCTAAACAGACTCAGTAACTCCACACTGCCGTTTAGGTGAATTTACAAAACTGAAACAATACGAAAAGAATGGTGTTGTAAGTTAATAAAACTAACACAGACACTCGTAGACGTGTTAGCATATTAGCAAATGTGAACGATTACATTACGACAGCACGTACAATCACACATGGGACGGTGTGTAGTAAGTATGACTCGCTTTAGGTATATTGTAAAACTTACAAACGTTGCTTGGAATGAAAAATCCATAGGAGTAGAAAGTGGAAGACGATGCGGCAGGTGTACTTCCGGTTCAAAGCTCCACACAGAAGGGTGCTGCAACACTTGTACTGAGCAAACTTGTCCAAAAGATGGCGCCGTAGCACAAACAATAACACATCTTTTCAGTGTCTTTGCTTGTTTGTTTTTTAAGCTACTTCAAATATGGCCATTAGCGAAAGAAAAATCCATGAATTAGCCGCACCGTTTAATAAGCCCTGGGTTTCAAAGCGTAGGAATAAAGTAACGACTTAAAGTCCGGAATTTAGGGTATATATTACTAATTCATATTATTTGTTTTTTGCCTTCAAAGTCATCCTGAGTCTAGGAGGAATCAGCAAACATTATCAAACTATGAAAAAAAACTGCGACTTATAGTCCGAAAAATACGGTAATCGGAATTTGACTTCGGTGAATAGTGAAATTATACGAATACTCAGGCATTACAGACTAAAAGTGAAAGGTTTGTTCATAAAGGTGAAAGGAAGACAAGATAGAATGAATTACATCATTTATGTACAAAAAAAATGATTCAAAGGATTTTGTGAGTTAAGTATCACTCATTCCGTCTTTATAAAAGGTTCCTTCTTTAAAAGCAGAGTCGACGTGTCAACGCTAAAAGATGTCTGTCTCGTTTGCTTCGGCTGTGATCTTTTCTTTTTCATTTATTTTTAGCAGGAGGCTGGATCGGTTACTATGGAAACTAAATAAAAGCTAGAAAGAAGCTCTAGCTGAAGTAAAAGACAGATGCAGGGGCAGCCATTTTTTTTGGTTTCACCATCTTCAGTTCCTCCATGATTTGGCGTAGTTGCGATCCCCCCAAATGATGTCTCGCAACTTTGTGATATGCCCACAACCTCCCCGCACATTTTTGTCACTAATTTGTCTCTGAGCGGCCCTCAAACGTCTAATCAAAACTAGGGATGTCCGATAATGGCTTTTTGCCGATATCCGATATTCCGATATTGTCCAACTCTTTAATTACCGATACCGATATCAACCGATACCGATATATACAGTCGTGGAATTAACACATTATTATGCCTAATTTGGACAACCAGGTATGGTGAAGATAAGGTACTTTTAAAAAATATATATAAATAAAATAAGATAAATAAATTAAAATCACTTTATTGAATAAAAAAGAAAGTAAAACAATATAAAAACAGTTACATAGAAACTAGTAATTAATGAAAATGAGTAAAATTAACTGTTAAAGGTTAGTACTATTAGTGGACCAGCAGCACGCACAATCATGTGTGCTTACGGACTGTATCCCTTGCAGACTGTATTGATATATATTGATATATAATGTAGGAACCAGAAATATTAATAACAGAAAGAAACAACCCTTTTGTGTGAATGAGTGTAAATGGGGGAGGGAGTTTTTTTGGGTTGGTGCACTAATTGTAAGTGTATCTTGTGTTTTTTATGTTGATTTAATTAAAAAAAACAAAAGAAAAAAAAAACAAGAAAAAAAAAACGATACCGATAATTTCCGATATTACATTTTAACGCATTTATCGGACATCTCTAATAAAAACTTTGATTTTTTTCTTGTGTAGATGAAGCAAAAACAACAATGTGTCACATTGTCATCCTCCCCCATCTACTTCCGGTTCCTGCCTCACAGCGCTAAGCATTCTGGGTAATGCAGTATAGAAACATTTGCTTCCTAGTTTACATAGCATTTACATATTTGATTTTACTTTATCTATTCAGAGGAAGACAATTAAGAACATGTTTTCATTTGCAATTCCCACCGAGCAAAGAAGCAGCATTTACATGTTCGAGACGTTGAACATGATGGAAATGGCAGGTGAGGAGAAGCTTCGCGTCCGTGTTTGGATTCCAGTTAAGTGCATTAAAAAACATACAATGTAGATTGTTACTCGAACTGCTTTAGTAGGATGGAATACAAGCTCAGCAGAAACAAAGACGGCAGAGAGGAAGTCCAAAGTCACTTTTAGCGGAGATTTTCGTCATAATATGTCAAGTCTTTTCTCTTACCAATCACACGTCCGGTTGGCGGCTTCACAATAATAGCGCTATGCTTTTACATCCGGTCTAACCAACAAAACAAAACAAAAATCGTCTTAAATTACGATTCTGCTGTGAAAGTTCTACATAAATGTTTTCTGGCAGATGGAAATTAAGTGTATTGTAATGACAGCGGCGATATGAAGGAATAAGTCTATTTGAACAAACTTGTCTTCTTTACCATGAATTGATTAACATGGACCCTGACTTAAACAAGTTGAAAAACTTACTCGGGTGTTACCATTTAGTGGGCAAGTGTATGGAATATGTACTGTACTGTGCAATATACTAATAAAAGTTTCAATCAATCAATCAATTCGCTACCACTGAGACTAGGTTTAATACTGCAGGTGTGCCTGCCACTGCCCTCTATAGGCTACATCTTGTAATTACAGTTCTCCACACAATATTACCATCCATCCATTTTCTAACGCTTATTCCCTTTGGGGTCACGGGGGGAGCTGGAGCGAATCTCAGCTACTATCGGGCGGAAGGCGGGGTACACCCTGGACAAGTCGCCACCTCATCGCAGGGCCAACACAGATAGACAGACAACATTCACACAGTAGGGCCAATTTAGTGTTGCCAATCAACCTATCCCCAGGTGCATGTCTTTGGGAGTGGGAGGAAGCCATCACTGTGGTATTTTCCTATATAACTTGTTCTGATTGATAGTCCGCAATTGCAGAATGTTTAACATGCTGAATATTACGTTTTAATAATAAGTAGATACATATGGTTAAAACATCGTCATGCATAAATAAGAATTCAATTAACTTGCACTACTGTGCAAAAGTTTGGGCTGATAATTCCATAAACACATTATATCTAGAATCCACTCATCACCCTGCAGAAAAAAAGCAATAAGGATCATTCATTATGCAGGATATAGGATCACACAAATACATTGTTCCTATATTCAAAACTATTTGAAATTGAAAGATCTTGTGGAACTACAGACAGTACGAAATCCATATAAAGGAAAAAAAAAGGGTAAAGTGGGTAGTAAAAGATTATTGATAATATATTCTACTAAGACCTGTAAAGTTTTTATTGTATATAATAATAATGATGGTAATAAAGCTTGTTATTTGATTTATATAATAAGGGGTGGGAGTAAACAAGTTTTACCTCTTCCGACTCCTTTTTTATGTGTTTTCATTGTGAATATTTGTTTCTATTTCTGTACCTTAATGTAATGTTATTCAAAAATATTTTCTTTATTCAGATATATGTATATATATCAGTGTTTCCGACACATTCATTTATTTGTGGCGGCCCGCCACGAAAGAATTACGTCCGCCACAAATATTTTTATTTTTATTTTTTTATTTATTTTTTTGTCCTGTTCAGCTTCTCAAGCAAATCATATAGTTGATGTAGATGCCCATATAGGCTGTTCATATTTACTTTACAAAAGAGAAGTGTAGGATACTTTTCTTGTTGCCTTATTTGTATTTGACCACTACTGTTTTCTGTTTATTTGTTACTGACTGTGGCAGGACACCTCTGCCTCTGTTTCACTTTATGTTGCTGGTAAATAATATGGTTGTAGTAGTAGGCTAAAGTTAAATTATTTAGTATGCACTAATTAAAGGGGCAGAGCTTTAAGAGACATTTTAGCTTTTATATTTCATAAGATATATTTTTTGTAAGAACCACAATTAATAAATATATTTCAGTGAATAACTTATTGTTCAAATCTGTATATAAATATGTACATAAAGTGTTGTAATTATATTTTAAAATGGATGGATGGATGGATGGATGGATGGATGGATGGACGTTTAAAACAAAACTGTTATTATTAATTAGTAAGTATACATTTTTTGAGCCTTTTTAGAGAAAATCATATCATTGTAGTGAATTATGCAAATTACTTGATGATGTCATGGTGACCACGCCCATAGCCACGCCCCCACCGCCACAGGTATCTTGGCAGTTTATGGGAAACACTGTATATATATATATATATATATCCATCCATCCATCTTCTTCCACTTATCTGAGGTCGGGTCGCGGGGGCAGCAGCCTAAGCAGGGAAGCCCAGACTTCCCTCTCCCCAGCCACTTTGTCCAGCTCTTCCCGGGGGATCCCGAGGCGTTCCCAGGCCAGCCGGGAGACATAGTCTTCCCAACGTGTCCTGAGTCTTCTCCGTGGCCTCCTACCGGTCGGATGTGCCCTAAACACCTCCCTAGGGAGGCGTTCGGGTGGCATCCTGACCAGATGCCCGAACCACCTCATCTGACTCCTCTCGATGTGGAGGAGCAGCGCCTTTACTTTGAGCTCCCCCCAGATGGCAGAGCTTCTCACCCTATCTCTATATAGAGAGAGATAAATAATGTGGCATTTGCAATATTAACTATGAATGATAAAACACTGAATATTAAGAACATATGAACGTCTCTCCTCTTTACTTCCCAGACGACCGTCTCGACATCGATCGTTTACAACAGGGGTCCCCAAACTTTTTGACTCGGGGGCCGCATTGGGTTAAAAAAATTTGGCCCGGGGCCGGGCTGTATATATATATATATATATATATATATATATATATATATATATATATATATATATATATATATATATATATATATATATATATATATATATATATATATATATATATATATATATATATATATATATATATATATATATATATATATATTTGTATATATATATATATATATATATATATATATATATATATATATATATATATATATATATATATATATATATATATATATATACATTGTCTTTATATTCCAGCAAGTTAATCCGTTTTGTCATTAAACATCAATTAACATTGATGTTCATCAACATTTAACATTGTCACGTTATCGATGGGAAAATTCATTTTTAGACAATATGATTTGCCTGAGCGGCTAGGAGACACCGAGAGTAACAAGCGGTATGAAATGGATTAGAAAGGAAAGATAAAATAAAATTAAAAAAATTAAAACACTTTTTTTTTTAACTTGGGACTTCCCGTGGGCCGGATTTTGGATGCTGGGGGGCCGGATCCGGCCCGCGGGCCGTTGTTTGGGGACCCCTGGTTTACAATGAACACATATGCAACAAACACGGCGAAACATTAACACAAAGGACAAAAAAACACCCACAGATCCATATAATAATAACCCATACAATATCGCTTTTATGCGGAACAGAACTTTGTCGTAGAAATGTGCTTCCATGTCCCACTCTGCTTGTTACCGTAAAAAAACTTTAACCACTAGGACTGTTTTAGTTTAAGACTTCCGGTAATTTGAAAAATGCACTGCACATTGTATTGGCGACTCCAGTTTTGTATAGGTTTCAAAAATTAATTTGAAAAGCTTGGTCGGATCTGGGGTCTACTTATTTGTGGTATAAAACGAGTAAAACATCAATACAGTATTTGTTTTTCAATTCTTGTTTTAATCTTGTGATTTTTTTTTTTAGATTAAGGTTGCACTTCAGAAACACATAAAACATTGATGACAAATGAATATATTCACAGGTTGATTCAATGTTGTTGAAAAAGAATAAACCACAAAACTTTCTCTAAAAGGCATTCAGCCATTTCAGGCAGAGGGACTTCTTCTTTTTGGGTTTTAAGATTCCACTCCTATGATAAGATATGAATGTGCTACCCCCGATGGCGCAGCATTTTCCGAGGCTTGATACAGGAATCCATCCGTTGTAAGGCTGCAGCTAACGATTATTTTTCTATTGATTAATCTATGGATTCTTTTTTTTGATTAATCGGTTAATCTATAGATTATTTTTTCGATTAATCTATAGATTATTTTTCCTTTTACCGATAATTTTTTAATTTAAAATGAAGATGAAAAAATAAATGTAGGCCAGTTTTTTCAAAAGGCATGGCTTTTATTTACAAAAAAAAAAAAGTATGGCCACTCAGTCAACATTGACAACAACATGACAAAATATTCTGTAACAATGTAAACATTAAAAACTTTTAACATTTAACAAAATTAAAAGTAGCTTATTTGCTTTTTAATGTGCAAATATAAAAGTAAACATCCAGTGCAAATCTTAATATTCTGCAATAGTATAAGCATTTCAAAAGTAAAAGTATTGCTTATTTTGCTTTAAAATGTGCAAAAATAAAGATAAACATCCAATACAAAAAAGTGCAAAACGAAATATTCTGTAACAACAGTGTAAACATTTCAACAAAAGTAAAAGTATTGCTTATTTGCTAAAATGTGCAAAAATAAAGATAAACATCCAATACAAAAAAGTGCAAAACGAAATATTCTGTAACAACAGTGTAAACATTTCAACAAAAGTGAAAGTATTGCTTATTTGCTAAAATGTGCAAAAATAAAGATAAACATCCAATACAAAAAAGTGCCAATCTAAATATTCTGGAGCACTGTAAACATTAAGTATTGCTTTTAAAATGTGCAAAATAAACATCCAGTCCAACACAGTACACAATAACCAATTCTACTCATTCCAGTGAGTGACTAACAGTTGCAATGAAGAAAGGTTAGCATGTTTACATGCTCTGGGGTGAGGCTGGTTCTTTTCTTGTTTACAATATTCCCAGCAGCTGAAAATAGGCGCTCGGAAGGGGTCGATGCGGCTGGAACTGAGAGGTAATTAGCCTTCATAGCCATTGTGCTGCTATGATAGGCCATTTCCTCTCGACACAGTGTGCATACAACAACATTATTAGGCCGTGTATTGAAATACTCCCACACTTTTGACGACTTTTGGCATGCTTTTTCCCCCTTGCTGGCACCGCTCGCATCGTCTGCTTTGCGCTCCGCCATGACGGTAGTGTGATGTAATTATGCGACGCGTCGACGCACATAAACGGTGTCGACGTATTTACGTAACCGATGACGTCGACTACGTCGACGCGTCGTTTCAGCCGTAATCCGTAGACACGCAGC
Organism: Entelurus aequoreus; assembly: GCF_033978785.1. NCBI lineage: Eukaryota > Metazoa > Chordata > Actinopteri > Syngnathiformes > Syngnathidae > Entelurus > Entelurus aequoreus. Next base: position 62,601,661 of record NC_084743.1, on the reverse strand, counting down.
AGATTTTGTCGGGGACTGTAGCTTGATTACCTGTTGGGAGTCGGAGAAGAAGGAAAGTGCGATCCAAATAAGCAGAGTGAAAAAGTCAGTCAGTTAGTCCACTGGCAGAAGTGGAGAGACTTTCATGCTGCTTGCTCGGAATGAAACAGCAGATCTCTCCAGTGGTAAAAAATAACCTGGGAAGGTGTGACTTGAGCTCATTATAAGGGAGCAAAAACACCGGCCTGCTGCTCAGAAGAAAGCCATGCAGAGTGTCGCTTTGCCGCTAAAATGTCATTTATTAGAGCAATTATCTTACTATGTACTGTTATTTAAAATGCTAAAAGGCACCAGGAACGCAAGCTGTGATCTGCTAACAGGTAGAAAATGGAGCCATGGATAGTGGACTGGTTCCCGGGACTAAGACTACGTTCACGCTGCAGGGTAGGATCTTTTGTCAAATCCGATTATTTTACGTAGTTGTTCACGTCACAAAAAAAAAGTTGCGATATCTAATGTAACCGCAGTCTGACCGCCACGCAGACATGACGTCGTGCGCGCTGCAGTGTTTATTTAGCAATTTTTTAAGGATTTTGTGCAATCGAAGTCAACATTTTCCAAACCGAATGAGTGCGCGAAGAACAGAGGTATTGAACTCGTTTTCACATTGCCGTGGGGGCCGCTTGTAACTGTGAATAATATCAACGTGTAGGGCATAGGTGTCAAACTCAAGGCCCGGGGGCCAGATCTGGCCCGCCACATTGTATGTGGACTGCGAAAGCCTGGGAAAAATGTATGTTAATAAAATACTTCATTTTTTTACTAAATGGAAATAAATATTTCGATTTTGACAGGAAAAAATGTGTATCTTCTAAACGTTATTATCTAATCATGCCAAATATTACATTATTGTATAGTATTACAAAAACTTTTTAGTAAAGATTAGGGCTGCAACAACTAATCGATTAAAATCGATTATAAGAAATAGTTGGCGATTAATTTAGTCATCGATTAGTTGGATCTATGCCAGGGGTGTCCAAACTTTTTCCACTGAGGGCCGCACACTGAAAAATCAAAGCAAGCGGGGGCCATTTTGATATTTTTTATTTTAAAAACCAATACAATATATGTATAAAAAAGATACATTTAGGCCTCCACTCAGACTTGATCCCGGGGACCCCAAAAGGTTTTGGTCCAAAAAAATATTACTAATGTGTCATTATTTAGTATTATTATTATTATTATTATTATTATTATTATTATTATTATTATTATTATTATTATTCAAGGTTTAAATCTCTAGATCAACATTAGGTCTATCTGTCAATATAACGCTTTTAAAGATTTAAGTTGTATGCCATTTTTGTCAAGGAAAACCGTGTTTTTTTATGGAAAAAAACAGAAAATATGCAATATTTTCCCCCAATAAAATTTTAAAGTGGAATATTTGAGATTATATAATAATTGGAGTCTTAAAAAGGTCAATAACTCATAACAACATTGATTTTAATTCACTATTTTTTTGAGCAATGACACTTGAAAAAAAAAAAGTCCCACTAAAATTATTGGGGATCCAAAAGGGTACTGCTCAGTAAAGTTTAAAAAAATAAATCCAACATTTTTTTAAACTTTTACCACAATAGTCTCAAGATCAACTTCAGATCTATCCGTCAATTATACGTTTTATTGATGTTTATGTTTTTTGTTTGTTCTTTTTAGGCCCTTCTTTAAAAAACATTGTTTTTTTAAATGGCAACCAAAAAATATGCAACATTTTCCCCCCAAAATATCTCAAAGTGGAATATTTAATGTGAAGTAAATGGAGCCTTGAATAGGTCAATAATTCATAATGAAATTGATTTTGATTCATTATTATTTTTTAAAGAAAGAAACAGCCTGCATGGCAGCTTTGTGTTATTAGAGTAAATAATGCAACATTTTCTTGTTACATTTCACCTGTTTGCTCTTTTATACCACTTTTTATGTTTTTTATTTATTTTTTCATCATATTTTTAGAATGTGCCGTGGGGCCGTTAAAAAATTACCTGCGGGCCGCAAATGGCCCCCGGGCCGCACTTTGGACACCCCTGATCTATGCTATGCGCATGCGCAGAGGCTACTTTTTTTTTTTTTTCTTTTTTTTATAAACCTTTATCTTTAAACTGCAACATTTACAAACAGCTGAGAAACAATAATCAAAATAAGTATGGTGCCAGTATGCTGTTTTTTTTCCCCAATAAAATACTGGAAAGGATAGAAATGTAGCTGGTCTCTTTTATCCGATTATTAATCGATTAATCGAAGTAATAATCGGCAGATTAATCGATTATCAAATTAGTTGTTAGTTGCAGCCCTAGTAAAGATAACATTAGTTTGTACATGAATATATCTAATATTCAAGTGCATAGGCAATGGTGTAATAATATGAGGTGATTACTGGTACACATTTATATCAATGCTGCCAAATGATATACAGTCGCGATCAAAAGTTTACATACACTTGCAAAGAACATAATGTCATGGCTGTCTTGAGTTTCCAATCATTTCTACAACTCTTATTCTTTTGTGATAGAGTGATTGGAGCACATACTTGTTGGTCAGCAATGTTAATATTTTTTGCAAGTTTCACTGCAAAAAGGCGCTTTTGGCAGCCATCCACAAGCTTCTGGTTGCATTTGTGACCACTCCTCTTGACAAAATTGGTGCAGTTCAGCTAAATGTGTTGGTTTTCTGACATGGACTTGTTTCTTCAGCATTGTCAACACGTTTAAGTCAGGACTTAGGGAAGGTCTTTCTAAAACCTTAATTCTAGCCGGATTTAGTCATTCCTTTACCACTTTTGACATGTGTTTGGGGTCATTGTCCTGTTGGAACACCCAACTGCGCCCAAGACCCAACCTCCGGGCTGATGATTTTAGGTTGTCTTGAGGAATTTGGAGGTAATCCTCCTTTTTCATTGTCCAATTTTACTCTCTGTAAAGCACCAGTTCCATTGGCAGCAAAACAGGCCCAGAGCATAATACTACCACCACCATGCTTGACGGTAGGAATAGTGTTCCTGGGATTAAAGGCCTCACATTTTCTCCTCCAAACATATTGCTGGTTATTGTGGCCAAACAGCTCAATTTTTGTTTCATCTGACCCCAGAACTTTCCTCCAGAAGGTCATATCTTTGTCCATGTGATGTCAGATGCAACAAAAAGCCCAGATTTCCCAGTCTCCTAGCCAGCTCTTCCAGTGCCACTGGAGGGAAACAGGTGTTTCCAGCCTAGCTGCAATCAATAATCCCCCGAGCGTGTCCTTGGTAACACCTCACCAGGGAGGCATCCAAACTAGATGCCCGAGCCATCTCGACTGGCGCCTCTCGATGTGAAGGAGCAGAGTATCTACTGCGAGTTTCTCCCGGATGACAGAGCTTCTCACCCTGTCTTTCACACCATGTGTTGAACACCTTGAAGGGGAACTGCACTGTTTGGGAATTTCGTTTACAATCATTATGAAATACATGATGACAGGTGGATTTTTTTAATGCACTCTAAATATTAAATACATTCGATCAAAAGTCCGCTTACAATGGAGCCAAAAAACACCCAAACACCTCCATTAGGGTTTTATAATCATGATGTAAGTATATATGCTATGTTGTAACGAGTACATTTAGAATAACATTTAATATTCACATATTTGGATCATTTTTAAGAATATGCGGCGCATTCATTTAAAAAACGCATCACAAGGTTCACTTTTTTTTTTCTTAATCACTGATTTCTGCTCACTGCAGACTTTATGACTACGTTTACACTGCAGGCCAAAGTGGCCCAGATCAGATTTGTTTTAGATCAGATTTTTCCAGCTGACTGTTTAAAGTAAAATTTAATTTTTATCAGACTCTAATGTAAACATGCACAGGCCCCAATGTAGCCCCAACGTGGCCTCGACGTCACTTGCACGCGCACTTCGATAAATTGAAAACAAAGGAAATTGACCGGGAGGAAGTCGCTACTACTACACAATAAAATAAGAAGTCGCAACACCTTAAAAACTAGTGTTTTTTTACGTCAAAATAAATGAAAGTAATATAATGTATGAATGGGTGTATATAGTGAAATATATTTGGTAGGGTTGTAATCTTGTTATGGCTGTCAAGTAGAGGAGTGTGGATCTACGGGAGCTTTATTTTTCACCTCACATACAAGCAAATGCGCCACATCGTCAATTCCAATCGCTATTTAATATATAATAATTCTGGTTGTGCTTACTGACCTCGAAGCGATTTTATTTGGTACATGGTGTAATGATAAGTGTGACCAGTAGATGGCAGTCGTACATAAGAGATACGTGTAGACTGCAAGATGACGCCGGTAAACAACACCAGAACTTTAAAATGTTCCATTGAGAATACAGAACATTACACACGGCGTCTAAAAATCTAAAGACAGCATAAATCCATTCTAGGCGGTTAATAAAAAATAGGTCAATATTTTCCATACCTACCATTGTTCCCTGTCTGAGTATTTTCCCTTGATCAAATATTTTCTACCTTACCATCGGCTCAATATTAATATTGGGCAATATTCAATGCTTTAATACCTGTATTGCACTTACAGATATACACATTTTTTATGGTATGTAAGTTACTTTTAACAACGTTTTTATTGTCGATTTTTAAAAGCGTGAAAGCACCATGAAGTAAAAAGACACTCAACAATAATGAGTGCAATTAAATAAGTTGGAAAAAAAAGCCATGAAATATGTAAATTGATTATAGAATAAATATATTGCTTTATAGGTTAACTCAGGCCTGGGCAATTATTTTGACTCGGGGGGCCAAATATAGAGAAAAAATTGTGTCTGGGGGCCGGTATATCTATGTGTAGGAACACTAATACAAAACCTCACAATAATGTCTGATTGAATGCTAAAAACGTTATGACAGACCGCCTTAAAAAACGGAATGGAATTACAATTTTTTTTACTGAATGAGACACCAGAATGTACATGAAAATAAAGAATGTGGGATTTACAATATTAACTATGAACGACAAAACACTGAATATTGACAACATATGTGCGTCACCCCCCCTATCGATCGACATATTTTACAATCAAGCGAAACGCAACAAAACTGCAACAAACAGCGAAATATGAACGCGAAGGGTAAAAAAAAAACCCACCTACAATCTGATATATCTGATACATCACTTAGCTTTAGAACTTTGTTGTAAAAATCTCATTCCGCGTCTGTCCCTGACACCCGCATTTCAGGGGATTTATTTATTTATTTATTTTATTTTATTTTTTCATAAAGAAATACAATCATGTGTGCTTACGGACTGTATCCCTGCAGACTGTATAGATCTATATTGATATATAATGTATATATTGTGTTTTTTATGTTGATTTAATAATAATATATATTTTTTATTTTTTATTTTATTTTTTTATTTCTTGTGCTGTACGTGGGCCGCGGCCCGGTGGTTGGGGACCACTGCTTTACACCACTGCATCCGACGCTTTGCATTGGACTTGGTGATGTATGGCTTAGATGCAGCTGCTCGGCCACGGAAACCCATTCCATGAAGCTCTCTGCATACTGTACGTGGGCTAATTGGAAGGTCACATGAAGTTTGGAGCCCTGTAGCAACTGACTGTGCAGAAAGTCTTTACACTATGCGCTTCAGCGTCCGCTCACCCCTCTCTGTCAGTTTACGTGGCCTACCACTTGGTGGCTGACTTGCTGTTGTTCCCAAACTTTTCACTTTTCTTATAATAAAGTTGATTTTGGAATATTTAGGAGCGAAGACATTTCACGACTGGATTTGTTGCACAGGTGGCATCATATCACAGTTCCACGCTGGAAATCACTGAGAGCGGCCCATTCTTTCACAAATGTTTGTAGAAACAGTCTTCATGCCTAAGTGCTTGATTGTATACACCGGGCCAAGTGATTAAGACACCTGATTCTCATCATTTGGATGGGTGGCCAAATACTTTTGGCAATATATTAGGGCTGCAACTAACGATTAATTTGATAATCGATTAATCTGTCGATTATTACTTCGATTAATCGATTAATAATCGGATAAGAGAGACAAACTACATTTCTATCCTTTCCAGTATTTTATTGAAAAAAACAGCATACTGGCACCATACTTATTTTGATTATTGTTTCTCAGCTGTTTGTACATGTTGCAGTTTATAAATAAAGGTTTATTTTACAAAATAAAAAAAAGCCTCTGCGCATGCGCATAGCATAGATCCAACGAATCGATGACTAAGTTAATCGGCAACTATTTTTATAATCTATTTTAATCGATTTAATCGATTAGTTGTTGCAGCCCTACAATATATAGTGTATAGGTATTTAATCATGTTTTTCCAATTACATTTGTGTATCATTCTTATTTAAATTATTTCATGTATTTTTTTTAGATTATTTTGCATATAAATTAATGTGGGTTTTTTTTAACTACCTTTTTATTTGCCTTCATCTTTATTTCATTTTGATGTGCCTAAAAATAGCACTTTCTGCTGCATTTAATTGGATGTGCTTCAAAAATCTTGCTTCCAAAACATAATCCGACCTCTTCACTCTGAATGGAAGAAGTGAATAAAAAATGTAATTGGGAACGTTAAAATAAAAAAGGCTCGGTTCATTATGAGTCTTATCGACAGACTGTTTCAACACGTTAACAGTTAGAGTACAATAAAAGATTATGTTGTGGAATGATTCCCTTTTCCACGAGCAGTTAGGACGGAGGAAAAAAAGTGGCTTAGGGATGTTTGAGAGGCACCGAGTGAAAGACACAAGAACAGAGGGCAAACAGACTAAGCCATTTTTGGCCTAAAGGGAAAAGGAAAGATGCAGCCCGACAAAGAGGAGCTGAGAAAAGAAGACAAATCTCTGGTAGGAGGCTGGCAAATGAAAGCTTTCAAGGGATTATGAGGTTTGATCAATTGCATTTTGGAACCTAAAATTCTGGCTTTACCCTCATTTTCTCCTCGTCTCGCAGCTAATTGAAAACGAGCCTCCTCGCCACAAGTTGGCGTAGTGAACGTCACAGTGAACCCCGTAAAGATCCCACCAAAAAACATCATGTCGCGCTCACTAGCGTGAGCTCATAGCTCGCGAGGGTCATAACTTTGTCTTTCCATAATGGGAGGGAAGAAAGTGAGAGTGAATGACAGTGCTGAGAAGCAGGAGTGGACGACCTTCATTGAATTAAAGAAAGAAATCAACAGAAACACGGCAGACTTGGTGAAGCAGCTGGAGTGTAGCGCTGCTAGTCTGCAGCGTTCTCAAGCAGAATGGGTCGATAGGGCCAGCCAAGGATGTTAAAATGATAAATAATCTAAATGGCGGGGATTTATCCATGAAAATATTGAGAAGCTGCTGGAAGGCGATACAATAAAAATGAGCTCTCCAAGGTAAGTGCCTACAAGACCCCTAAACTGATAGAAAATGCAGTCCTTTGGCTTTAATGTGTTACACTGCTATTTTATTTATTTATTTTTCCATATGAGTTGGGAAATTGTGTTAGATGTAAATATAAACGGAATACAATGATTTGCAAATCCTTTTCAACCCATTTTCATTTGAATGCACTACAAAGACAATATATTTGATGTACAAACTCATAAACTTTATTTTTTTTTGCAAATAATAATTACCTTAGAATTTCATGGCTGCAACACATGCCAAAGTAGTTGGGAAAGGGCGTGTTCACCACTGTGTTACATGGTCTTTCCTTTTAACAACACTTAGTAAACGTTTGGGAACTGAGGAGACACATTTTTTAAGCTTCTCAGGTGGAATTATTTCCCATTCTTGCTTGATGTACAGCTTAAGTTGTTCAACAGTCCGGGGGTCTCCATTGTGGTATTTTAGGCTTCATAATGCGCCACACATTTTCAATGGGAGACAGGTCTGGACTACAGACAGGCCAGTCTAGTACCCGCACTCTTTTACTATGAAGCCACATTGATGTAACACGTGGCTTGGCATTGTCTTGCTGAAATAAGCAGGGGCGTCCATGGTAACGTTGCTTGGATGGCAACATATGTTGCTCCAAAACCTGTATGTACCTTTCAGCATTAATGGCACCTTCACAGATGTGTAAGTTACCCATGTCTTGGGCACTAATACACCCCCATAACATCACAGATGCTGGCTTTTCAACTTTGCGCCTATAACAATCCGGATGGTTCTTTTCCTCTTTGGTCCGAACGACACGACGTCCACAGTTTCCAAAAACAATTTGAAATGTGGACTCGCCAGACCACAGAACACTTTTCCACTTTGTATCAGTCCATCTTAGATGAGCTCAGGCCCAGCGAAGCCGACGGCGTTTCTGGGTGTTGTTGATAAACGGTTTTCGCCTTGCATAGGAGAGTTTTAACTTGCACTTACAGATGTAGCGACCAACTGTAGTTACTGACAGTGGGTTTCTGAAGTGTTCCTGAGCCCATGTGGTGATATCCTTTACACACTGATGTCGCTTGTTGATGCAGTACCGCCTGAGGGATCGAAGGTCACAGGCTTAGCTGCTTACGTGCAGTGATTTCTCCAGATTCCCTGAAACCTTTGATGATATTACGGAGCGTAGATGGTGAAATCCCAAAATTCCTTGCAATAGCTGGTTGAGAAAAGTTTTTCTTAAACTGTTCAACCATTTGCTCACGCATTTGTTGACAACGTGGTGACCCTCGCCCCATCCTTGTTTGTGAATGACTGAGCATTTCATGGAATCTACTTTTATACCCAATCATGGCACCCACCTGTTCCCAATTTGCCTGTTCACCTGTGTGATGTTCCAAGTAAGTGTTTGATGAGCATTCCTCAACTTTATCAGTATTTATTGCCACCTTTCCCAACTTCTTTGTCGCGTGTTGCTGCCATCAAATTCTAAAGTTAATGATTATTTACAAAACAAAAATGTTTTATCAGTTTGAACATCAAATATGTTGTCTTTGTAGCATATTCAACTGAATATGGGTTGAAAATGATTTGCAAATCATTGTATTCCGTTTATATTTACATCTAACACAATTTCCCAACTCATATGGAAACGGGGTCTGTACAACACGAATACAACGTTGAAACAACGTGCTTTTTGACAACGTTTAATCAATGTTGGGTTCTGACGTTGATTTGACCGTTGAATTTTGGTCATTTCCTAACCAATATTCTACAACACAAATACAACGTTGAAAAAATATGCTTTTTGACAACGTATAATCAATGTTGGGTTCTGACGTTGATTTGACCGTTGAATTTTAGTCATTTCCCAACTAATATTCTACAACACGAATACAACATTGGAACAACATGCTTTTTGACGACGTTTGTTTAATGTCAGGTTGTGACGTTGATTTGACCTTTGGAATTTGGTCTTTTTTCCCAACCAACAACGTGGATTCAACGTTAAACATCAACGTTGTCTCAATTTACAAATACAACTATTTTGCAACTTTGTTTCAAAGTCAGTTTTAAAGGACATGAGTGTATAATCGACGTTGTATCAATTGTTCACACAAACCTCTCATCCCTAATGCATGCGTACATGAAGTCATGGAAACTAATGTCTTGTAACTTGAGACGCCCTTACGTCTTCCAGATACATAAATAGCCGTTTGATATCAATCACTATACCGTGGCAAAGCAATGGAGGAATGAGTTGGAGACTTTGAGGCATCACTTAAAAGGCTGTACTGCAATGCTGATCACCAAAACGTGTTTACTTCACTCATCAAAGTCGATCAATAAACATTATCTGATGAACTGCTTTCACTCTCTTCAGCTCCCTCTGCGTTGTGCATGAATGTCTGCCGCCAAGCAGCTAATTTAATAAAAAGTGGTATCGTTGCCCATGTTCAGACGTTATCGCCCTGCGGTACGTTCAGTAAACCATTGTCCCCTAGGGGGCATCTAAAAATGATCTGTTTCTTAGCTGTGGTACTCAGTTGTAATACATTTTTCCACCACATGTGGCGGTAATGACAATCTCAAACAAAAGAAGTCTGGAGCTAAAGTCATGGAGAAGCGCAGAAATTATGACTAAAGTAGTAAAGCTGTATTTTCATTTGCACTTTAATATCATTGAGTAAGTTTTTTAGTTTTGGAATATGCTTGCAGGGCATTTTTCCCCCCCATTTTCTATGTTTTATTCATCAATAAATACACTCAGAAAAATTACTTTATAGTTACAATGCATGCAGAGATGACATTTGTGCCATTTTGTGTTTTACACTACAGCATCTTTTCAGAGAGCAGCACCTTTGGTGGTGACAGACAGACAACTCGTAGATCCAGGTGAGTGTTTATTTGGAACAGACTGTAGTAACAATATATTGTTTTTCAATTAAAAAAAGTATGCAACACATATGTTTAATGGTAATACATCTAAATCAATATCAGACTAATTTTTGCCACTATCATTTTTAAATACTCTCAAGAAATCCTGGCCTATTCATCTTACTTTGGCTGCATTTAAATGAGGGCTTAAATGTGTTTTATCACTAATAACACTATGATGCAAGGGAAAATAATGAATATTAATCATGAATATTAGCTTGCAGGCTCATTAGCTAGCTTTCAGTGCTGTGATATGGACTCTTTAGCAATAGATAAGTATAGTTACTATAACTCTATTAGTGGAATAGGAAGTTACAGTTTATCATAATATGTTATACAAATCCCGTTTCCATATGAGTTGGGAAATTGTGTTAGATGTTCACTACCGTTCAAAAGTTTGGGGTCACATACAGGTTTTGGAGCAACATATGTTGCCATCCAAGCAACGTTACCATGGACGCCCCTGCTTATTTCAGCAAGACAATGCCAAGCCACGTGTTACATCAACGTGGCTTCATAGTAAAAGAGTGCGGTTACTAGACTGGCCTGCCTGTAGTCCAGACCTGTCTCCCATTGAAAATGTGTGGCGCATTATGAAGCCTAAAATACCACAACGGAGACCCCCGGACTGTTGAACAACTTAAGCTGTACATCAAGCAAGAATGGGAAAGAATTCCACCTGAGAAGCTTAAAAAATGTGTTTCCTCAGTTCCCAAACGTTTACTGAGTGTTGTTAAAAGGTAAGGCCATGTAACACAGTGGTGAACATGCCCTTTCCCAACTACTTTGGCACGTGTTACAGCCATGAAATTCTAAGTTAATTATTATTTGCAAAAAATAAAAATAAAGTTTATGAGTTTGAACATCAAATATCTTGTCTTTGTAGTGCATTCAATTGAATATGGGTTGAAAATAATTTGCAAATCATTGTATTCCGTTTATATTTACATCTAACACAATTTCCCAACTCATATGGAAACGGAGTTTGTATATATGCCCTGTTATATTAACAGGGCATAGTGAACACTCAAAACAGAGTCAAAATTGAAAATGTCTGTCTTGTAATTGAACTAAAATCATCATCATTAATACATCGACATACCGGTATATATTTCAAAGTTCTTCTGTTTGTGTGTGTAACTTTTTTTACAGAATAATGAAGCAGTGCCAGCAGACTCAATGTTACAATCCAACAATCTGAGGACACATCTTCAGCTCCAACAGATGCCTGTAAATCTATCAAAGCTGCCCCCATTGATCCTGCTGACTGGCCACACCATTTGACTGACACAGTAAGAACTGGATCGTATGAGGTAAACTCAGACTTCACATTCCCGAAAAGCTTGAAAAATGTTCCATCCGCACCTCTTAAACATACATTTAGTGAAAAGAGAGAAAATTAAGAGAACGTGGCTCATGTATTCCCCCAAGTTCCCCCCTATGCTATTTGCACTACATTTGCACGTGCTAAGTTATTATTTTATTCTCAGGGAAATTGTTTAAATGGTTTATATTTTTCTTCAGATTGCATTTTTTGTCTTAACATGACAAATAAATAGTTGCTAACTGTGTAATGCTGACGCCCCAATTCATACTGACAGGAAATACTCACTTATGCCCGAAATGAGAAAAAAATACGCAGCACTGCCTTGTCTGGTTTCTACGATTATGCATTCAATGCACTCAGAACAAACTTGTAAGTTTGCATACGCACCAAGCAGATAGCAGAAGCCTCATATCAGCGTCCTGCGCTGTATATGATAATATATGGAAATTTTTACTGAAGAAAATGTTAAACCGTACCATACCAACTGTTTTTATAAAGCCCGTTAAAAACAACCACAGCTGAAAAACAAAGGGCTGTACACCACAAACAAGTAAACGTGCAAAAAGCAGAGAAATACAGGCAAAGGACAGACTAAAATATATAATATAACACAGAGGTAAAATAAATATATATGCACATAAAAAGAGCAGATACAAATTATCTTAAGAGCAATTTGTTAGATAAAAGGCAGTTAAAAACAGTTTTAAACAGTTCAAAGTCTCATGCTGGGTTAAAAGCCAGTGAGTAAAAATGGGTTTTAAGAAGGGTCTTGAAAGTAGCCAAAGGAGAGACCTGTCTCACATGGAGAACATTATTGTAATCATAAGGAAAATACATTTATAACACAGTTTAATAAACATATAATATTTTTTTCATAAAATATTATTCAGGTTTTGTTTGCCTCACCTGTATAGACAAACTTTATTGATCCACAAGGGAATTGTATACCCTGACACGTCCCTGTTATGATGCAAGAACTGAACCAGACAATTAAAGGTACCGCTTTGAAACTTGACGTCTGACTAATTCATTCCAAGTGGGCGCTACAAATGGTTCCATGAACATCTTCAGGTTTTGTCGGTGTCCGCTAGAATACATGAACATCAGTACCAAACTCAACTTTCTTTACTCTCTGAATTCTGATGATCCGAGGACATCCTGGACTTGAGAAGCGAGCGGTAAATAAAGCCTGGGTCCACGTCATTAGTCCGCCTTGCCAAAAAGAGTTTAACGTTGGGGGGAAAAAGCGGCTCTTCCTCCCTTTTCTTTTCTGGCTCGTTCAATCCTGCCCTCCATCTCTTTCTCCCCGTCTTCCCCAAACAACTCGGCTGTCCTCTGGCTGAACCACGGCTGTTTAATACGAGCGCACATGTGTGTGAGTTGGTGCATCTCTGCGTGCGAGCGCACTTTGTGCAGCTATCGCGTGCGCGTGCGCGCGTGTGTGTGTTCATGCTAAGCCATCAATCAATTCTCAAAGTGTAGCTTAGGCTTCTGCTTTAACTCTGCAGCCTCGGAAAGTTGATTTACTTCAAACCTCAGCCTGAATGTGACTGGATAATAGCAGGCTCGGCAGAAAATGTCTTCTTCAAAAAGTACTTTTGACAAAGTTAAGGTGTACCTGCGTTATATGGACTGTTACGGTAGAGTTGTTTTTAATTGCGTGAAATATTGTGGATTAAACATCAAACGTGATGTGAAGGTTATTGGTAAATGTCTTAATAAATGAAGACAATGCCAATGGAAAAAGCCAATCGGGAATCACATTCAATCTCCACAATACCAAAGAAATCAATCAAAGTTTATTTACCGCATTTTTCGGAGTATAAGTCGCTCCAGAGTATAAGTCGCACCGGCCGAAAATGCATAAGAAAGAAGAAAAAAACATATATAAGCCGCACTGGAGTATAAGTTGCATTTTTTTGTGGAAATTTATTTGATAAAACCCAACACCAAGAATAGACATTTGAAAGGCAATTTAAAATAAATAAAGAATAGTGAACAACAGGCTGAATAAGTGTACGTTATATGAGGCATAAATAACCAACTGAGAACGTGCCTGGTATGTTAACGTAACATATTATGGTAAGAGTCATTCAAATAACTATAACATATAGAACATGCTATACGTTTACCAAACAATCTGTCACTCCTAATCACTAAATCCCATGAAATCTTATACGTCTAGTCTCTTACGTGAATGAGCTAAATAATATTATTTGATATTTTACGGTAATGTGTTAATAATTTCACACAAAAGTCGCTCCTGAGTATAAGTTGCACCCAAACTATGAAAAAAACTGCGACTTATAGTCCAAAAAATACGGTATATAGCCCTAAATCACAAGTGTCTCAAAGGGCTGCACAAGTCATCCTCGGCTCAGAAATCACATCAGGACAAAAAAAAACTCAACCCAATGGGATACAATAAGAAGCCTTGGAGGGGACCGCAGATGTGGGGACCTCCCCCCTGGGCGACCTGTGCAATGGACGTCGAGTGGATCTAGTTAATAGTGTGAGAGTCCAGTCCATAGTGGGGCCAGCAGGGGGTCATTTTGAGTGGAGGCAAGTCAGCAGCGCAGAGACGTCCCCAACTGATGCACAGATGAGTGGTCCACCCCGGGTATCGACTTTGAACAGCTAGGACATCATCTGTGGTCACCTAATAACTTCTTCACGCAGGAGAGGGGGGCAGAGCAGAAAAGAGACGGCAGATCAACTGGTCTAAAAGGGGACTCTATTTAAAGGCTAGCGTATACAAATGAGTTTTAAGATGAAACTTAAATGCTTCTACTGAGGTAGCATCTCTAACTGTTACTGGGAGGGCATTTCAGAGTACCGGAGCCCGAATAGAAAACACTCTATAGCAGTGGTTTTTAACCTGGGTTCGATCGAACCCTAGGGGTTCGGTGAGTCGGGCTCAGGGGTTCGGTGGAGGTCAAAACACACCCGACTCATCGTGTAAATAAAAACTTCTCCCTATCGGCGTATTACGGATACGGCAACAGCAGAAGTCAGACAGATTTGCAGGTGTGTAATTTGTTGTGAGTTTATGCACTGTGTTGGTTTTGTTCTTTGAACAAGGTGATGTTCATGCACGGTTCATTTTGTGCACCAGTAAAAAAAACATGGTAACACTTTAGTATGGGGAACATATTCACCATTAATTAGTTGCTTATTAACATGCAAATTAGTAACATATTGGCTCTTAAGTAGTAATTATTAAGTACTTATTAATGCCTTATTCTGCATGGCCTTATTATAACCCTAACCCTCTAACCCTGGCCCTAACCCTCTAACCCTAACCCTAACCAAATAATTCTAAATTAAGTCTTTGTTACTTAGAATATGTTCCTGTAGTGTCCAAAAAACTCTAAATTAAGTCTTTGTTACTTAGAATATGTTCCCCATACTAAAGTGCTACCAAAAACATATAACTTTGTCTTGAATTTGAAAAAAAACAACATTTTATTTTTCACTAAAGAAGGGTTCGGTGAATGCGCATATGAAACTGGTGGGGTTCGGTACCTCCAACAAGGTTAAGAACCACTACTCTATAGCCCTCAGACTCTTTTTGGGCTCTGGGAATCACTAATAAGCCGGAGTTCTTTAAACGCAGATTTCTTGCCGGGACATATGGTACAATACAATCAGCAAGATAGGATGGAGCTAGACCGTGTAGTATTTTATACGTAAGTAGTAAAACATCTTAAGTGCACAGGAAGCCAGTGCAGGTGAGCCAGAATAGGCTTAATATGATCAAACTTTCTTGTTCTTGTCAAAAGTCTAGCAGCCGCATTGTGTACCAACTGTAATCTTTTCATGCTAGACATAGGGTGGCCCAAAAATAACACGTTACAGTAATCGAGACGAAACGTAACGAATGCATGAATAATGAAAACCCACAATAATTTAATTTTACCTCTACAAAAAAGGAGCTGGTCATCGCTTTTAAGAAGAAAATTACCCCTGTGGAGCCCATCAACATCCAGGGCCGGGAGGTGGCAGTAGTGGGGCAGTACAAGTACCTGGGAGTCCACTTGAGCAGCAGACTGGACTGGAAGGACAACAGCAAAGCTGTATACAAGAAGGGCATGAGAAGACTCTTTTTCCTGAGGAAGCTTAGGTCCTTTAATGTGTGCAGCAAGCTGTTGGAGATCTTGTTTCAGTCTGTTGTGGCCAGTGCCCTGTACTTTGCAGTGGTTTGTTGGGGGAGCAGCACCAGCAAAACTGACAAACTGATCTGGAAAGCCGGCCAAACTATTGGCACGCAGTTGGAGGCGTTTGTGTCAGTGAGGGACAGGAGGACACTGGACAAATTCCTCGCCATCATGGACAATCCTGCCCACCCAGTCCACCAAACAATTGAGGTACAGCGGAGCTCATACTTCAACAGGCTCCTTCAGCTTCGTTCCCACAGTGTTTGATTCAAGAACTTCATTCCGCACTCCATCCAGCTGTATAATCACTCGCCATACAGCAATAGATGATATCTGTCTATTACCTGACCGCTTCTATGTTAGCCAACTCTCTTTGTTTATAATGTATATTTTCTGCTGGATCTACTCTCTATTTTATGCTGCAGCTTTTACATATACTGTAATATTGTACATGGTAATTGGGATTTGATATATATTGCATATATCATAAAAATATAATATAATATATCAGTATATATTATATACTGTATATACTACTCAGTGGCCTAGTGGTTAGAGCAGGGGTCACCAACGCGGTGCCCGCGGGCACCAGGTAGCCCGTAAGGACCAGATGAGTAGCACGCCGGCCTGTTCTAAAAATAGCTCAAATAGCTTAAATTGTATTTATTTACTAGCAATCTGGTCTCGCTTTGCCCGACATTTTTAATTCTAAGAGAGACAAAACTCAAATAGAATTTGAAAATCCAAGAAAATATTTTAAAGACTCGGTCTTCACTTGTTTAAATACATTCATTATTTTTTTTACTTAGCTTCTTATAACTTTCAGAAAGACAAATTTAGAGAAAAAATACAACCTTAAAAATGATTTAAGGATTTTTAAACACATATACCTTTTTACCTTTTAAATTCCTTCCTCTTCTTTCCTGACAATTTAAATGAATGTTCAAGTAAATGTATTTTTTTTTATTGTAAAGAATAATAAATAAATTGTAATTTAATTCTTCATTTTAGCTTCTGTTTTTTCGACGAAGAATATTTGAGAAATATTTCTTCAAACTTACGATTAAAATTCAAGAAAATTATTCTGGCAAATCTAGAAAATCTGTAGAATCAAATTTAAATCTTATTTCAAAGTCTTTTGAATTTATTTTAAAATTTTTGTTCTGGAAAATCTAGAAGAAATAATGATTTGTCTTTGTTAGAAATATAGCTTGGTCCAATTTGTTATATATTCTAGCAAAGTGTAGATTGGATTTTAACCTATTTAAAACATGTCATCAAAATTCTAAAATTAATCTTAATCAGGAAAAATTACTAATGATGTTCCATAAATTATTTTTTTAAGTTTTTGTCTTCTTTTTTGCGGTTGAATTTAGAATTTTAAAGATTCGAAATTGAAGATAAACTTCAAAATTTAATTGTCATTTTTTTCGTGTTTTCTCCTCTTTTAAACCGTTCAATTAAGTGTTAATATCATTAATTATTAATAATAACATAGAGTTAAAGGTAAATTGAGCAAATTGGCTATTTCTGGCAATTTATTTAAGTGTGTATCAAAATGGTAGCCCTTCGCATTAATCAGTACCCAAGAAGTAGCTCTTGGTTTCAAAAAGGTTGGTGACCCCTGGGTTAGAGTGTCCGCCCTGAGATCGGTAGGTTGTGAATTCAAACCCCGGCCGGGTCATACCAAAGACTATAAAAATGGGACCCAGTACCTCTCTGCTTGGCACTCAGCATCAAGGGTTGGAATTGGGGGTTAAATCACCAAAAATGATTCCCTGGCGCGGCTACCGCTGCTGCCCACTGCTCCACTCACCAAGGGTGATGGGTCAAATGCAGAGAATAAATTTAGACTTAGACTTAGACTTCCTTTTTATTGTCATTCAAATTTGAACTTTACAGCACAGATAAGAACAAAATTTCGTTACATAAGCTCATGGTAGTGCAGGATAAAAAAGCAATAAGGTGCATATATAAATAAATAAATATATATAAATAATATACAAATATATATTCATAAAATAAATAAATATATATAAATAAATAAATAGATTACTGTACAGATAAATATATTGCACTTTTTCACATGCGTCCACGTTTGTGGATGTATGTTATATTGTCTTTTTTATTCCAGCGAGTTAATCCATTTTGGGGGGAGTTGAGGGGATAATTTAATTATGATGCGTTCAAGAGTCTTACGGCCTGAGGGAAGAAGCTGTTACAGAACCTGGAGGTTCTGCTTTGGAGGCTGCGGAACCTCTTATTTGCCACACCTATTGTGTGTGTGACAATCATTGGTACTTTAACTTTAATTTTAAATATTACATATATGTTGCTACTATGGTACATTTTTAGTCTACTTTATACCTGCATGATCCTTTCCATCCTTACCCTTTCCATCCTTTGTAACTGAGCTACTGTGGGTAACAATTTCCCTTGTGGATCAATAAAGTTTGTCTAAGTCTAAGTCTAAATACATAAACCCTTGGCAAAGGGCAACACATCTACAGTGCCGTTTTGTCCGCGTTCCGAGTAGGTGTGTCACTCTGTCCATTAATACCAAGAATTGAATAGGAACTTCTCCCCAAATACAGGACTATTAACTAAGACTCCTAATAACTCCTCAGTGAGTTGTGTAATTAACGTTTATCCATGCCGGTTTCAATCTCTGTTCAACAAAAACTAATTTTGGGAGACAAATAGATTTACAAATTGAACTTTAATGACTGAAATAATGTTTACTGGGAGAGCTGGTTGAGGAATCATTTAATTTTAACCCTCTCTGTTGCACAGTCCGGCTCAGAGTACGAAAATTAATTGCAAGCCTTAATCAATATTTGATATATTGATTTAAGCCAGGGAAGCATATCTCCCTCCAAGTCATTCTGGTTTTAATCTTCCTTTCTGTATTATTGCACTGGCAGTCCAGTTTCCACCCACAGTCCTGAAACATAAACAGTATGTTTGGTTAATTGGAGACTAAAATGTCTATTTTTTAAATTCAGCTGGGATAGGTTCCTGCTCAAATGTGACTATACAGCACTGTTACCCATTCAAAGTTGGTACCGTCTTGTTTAAATAGTAAACAAGTTAACAGAAGTTTCCGGCACAATTTTTTTATGAGTACACCCACTGTTTTTATCTTTGCAAATACACACACATAGTATCTTATTTGGTTTCGATGGTGAGAAGAGGTGTCAGGAACGAGAAAAAACAAGAGTGGACGAATGTGTATGTGTGTCCAAAATACATGCTTAGGTAAACTTTCAGTTTCATTGGACTTTCTAGGGCGATGTCTACTGTTTGTACTTGCTCCATTTGTAGTATAAATGTCTATATATCATATATATATCGAATAATGGTCTTCTTTTTTTTTTTTGTCATAAAAAAATACAATCATGTGTGCTTACGGACTATATCCCTGCAGACTGTATTGCTATATATTCATATATAATGTAGGAACCAGAAATATTAATAACAGCAAGAAACAACCCTTTTGTGTGAATGAGTGTAAATGGGGGAGGGAGGTTTTTTGGGTCAGTGCACTAAATGTAAGTGTATCTTGTGTTTTTTATGTTGATTTATTTTATTTATTTATTTATTTTATTTTATTTTATTTATTTTATTTTATTTTTTATTTTTTATTTCTTGTGCGGCCCGGCACCAATCGATCCACGGACCGATACCGGGCCGGTGGTTGGGGACCACTGACCTAGCATGCTAATGTTAGAATGCTCATCTTAGGCACACAAGCTAGTGAAACAATAACAACAATGTAAATATGAATAATGGCTTCCAGCATGGACTAAAGTCCATATTTTAGTGAATGTGTGTACACACATTATAAAGTGACTTTATATCAAGGACATGATGAATCAGCTTTCTATTTAATAGCAAACTGAACTGTCCCACACACACAGAAGTCCCTTTGGTGCCCTCACAAACAATCAGAAACCACAAAGATCCTTATCTTTAAAGGGGAACTGCATTTTTGGGGGATTTTTACCTTTTGTTCATAGGTTTTATGAAAGACATGACGATGGATGTATTTTAAAAAAAAGCTTTGTAAATATTAAATAAATGTGATCAAAAGGCCGCTTACAATGGAGCCTATAGCAGTCGCTCTCGAGTCAGGACCAAACATGGTGACCCTGATTTTCAGTTTTATGCTCCTAAAATCTGAAATAGTCTTCCTGAAGATGTGAGACGGGCCTTCAAATCTTCAAATCCAACGATTTTGCTGCTGGCCGCTAAAAATTAGCCACGGGCCACAAATAGGCCCCCAGGCCGCTTTTTGGACACCCCTGATTCAGCCAATCGTGGTGCTTCAAAAAGAGGGCTAGCGCCACCGTCTGTTGGTATCATGCCTCTCTTTGTCGCGAACAAGTTTCGGCGAGCTGTCAAAGAATGTTTTTTTTTCCTTCTCTAATGGGTTCTGAAAAATGTTAATTAGAGGGAACGAAGCCTCGTCGCGCTAAAATAGATTTAGACAACATGAAATATTAATAGCGCCAATTAAATGAGATCAAGAAACAAATGAACAAAACATTGCCTTAAAGACATTGAAAGGCGATCAAGGAAAGTCAGCTGGCGTTCCTTCAGCAGCACTCTCTTATGATTTTAATGGCCGACATAAAGTTTATTTCCCTGCGTCCTTCACTCCATGAGGAACCGCTACGTTCATGCTGAGTTGAAGAGCTGTCAGGGTGAGCTGACCAGCAGATGTGTGGAAACCTTTAACCTCGTATTGAGTTCATCATATTTCACTAGGGCGGGGGTCAGTAACCCGTGGCTTTAGAGCAGGGGTCACCAACCTTTTTGAAAGCAAGAGCTACTTCTTGGGTACTGATTAATGCGAAGGGCTACCCGTTTGATACACACTTGGATAAATTGCCAGAAATAGCCAATTTGCTCAATTTACCTTTAACTCTATGTTATTATTAATAATTAATTATATTTACACTTAATTGAACGGTTTAAAAGAGGAGAAAACACGAAAAAAATGACAATTAAATTTTGAAACATAGTTTATCTTCAATTTCGACTCTTTAAAATTCAAAATTCAACCGAAAAAAAGAAGAGAAAAACTAGCTAATTCGAATCTTTTGGAAAAAATGTATAAAAGAATTTATGGAACATCATTAGTAATTTTTCCTGATTAAGATTAATTTTAGAATTTTGATGACATGTTTTAAATAGGTTTAAATCCAATCTGCACTTTGTTAGAATATATAACAAATTGGACCAAGCTATATTTCTAACAAAGACAAATCATTATTTCTTCTAGATTTTCCAGAACAAAAATTTAAAATGAATTCCAAAGACTTTGAAATAAGATTTAAATTTGATTCTACAGATTTTCTAGATTTGCCAGAATATTTTTTTTGAATTTTAATAATAATAAATTTGAAGAAATATTTCACAAATATTCTTTGTCGAAAAAACAGAAGCTAAAATGAAGAATTAAATTAAAATGTATTTATTATTTTTTACAATAGAAAAAATTAATTTACTTGAACATTGATTTAAATCGTCAGGAAAGAAGAGGAAGGAATTTAAAAGGTAAAAAGGTATATGTGTTTAAAAATCCTAAAATCATTTTTAAGGTTGTATTTTTTCTCTAAAATTGTCTTTCTGAAAGTTATAAGAAGCAAAGTAAAAAAATTAATGAATTTATTTAAACAAGCGAAGACCAAGTCTTTAAATTATTTCCTTGGATTTTCAAATTCTATTTGAGTTTTGTCTCTCTTAGAATTAAAAATGTCGGCAAAGCGAGACCAGATAGCTAGTAAATAAATAAAATTTAAAAAATAGAGGCAGCTCACTGGTAAGTGCTGCTATTTGAGCTATTTTTAGAACAGGCCAGCGGGCTACTCATCTGGTCCTTACGGGCTACCTGGTGCCCGCGGGCACCACGTTGGTGAC
Organism: Entelurus aequoreus; assembly: GCF_033978785.1. Classification (NCBI taxonomy): domain Eukaryota; kingdom Metazoa; phylum Chordata; class Actinopteri; order Syngnathiformes; family Syngnathidae; genus Entelurus; species Entelurus aequoreus. The sequence goes on along the minus strand of NC_084743.1, from coordinate 62,579,919 downwards.
CCCTGCTTTAGAGCCACATGCGGCTCTTGAGCGGCGCCCTGGTGGCTCCATGGAGCTTTCTCAAAAATGTATGGAAATGGAAAAAAAAATGGGTAGAAAAATCTATTTTTTGTTGTAATATGGTTTCTGTAGGAGGACAAACCTTCCTAATTGTTAGAAAGCCCACTGTTTGATATGTTTGAGCTTCACCGATGAGAGTATTTGGCGAGCGCCGTTTTGTCTTACTAATTTCAGCGGTCCTTGAACTCACCGTTGTGTGGACTTTGACTCAACAGTTTGATTACATATGTAACTTTATTGTGTTTTATGCCACTCCTTCTTTGTCTAAATTTGTCCACCAAAAGTTTTATACTGTGCGTGAACGCACAAAGGTAAATTTTGTTGATATTATTGACTTGTTATGGAGTGCTAATCAAGCATATTTGGTCACTGCATGACTGCAAGCTAATCGATGCTAACATGCTATTTAGGCTACATATTGCATCATTATGTGTATTTAGTTTATGTTTCCATGTTTCATGACACATTATCTGTATGTAATATTGGCTGCATTTCTGATAGTTGTTAGTGTGCCATGTTGTTCCAGACCACAGCAAACGATACCCAGCTTGCAAAGATTGTAATAAATCCATTAGTGGAAGACAGCCTGCCGTGTCCTTTAACCTGGACACACACATCGATACCTTTGGTAATTCTACGACAGTCATTTCCAAAAGTTATCTCACCCTCTTAGAAGTTTTACTAATGTTCTCCAATGTTGTAAAAATGTGTAGAATGCATATTACATTTCAACATTTCTGTCAACGTAGATTTGCGTCAGCCTGCGACACATAGTCATTTTGATAGAAGGCTATTATAGCTAATATAGACACTTACATCATGTGTTGTCTTCATTATAACACTTATATAAGGCTTTTAAAGTCATTTTGATAGTAGGCTAATATAGCTAATATAGACACTTGCATCATGTGTTGTCTTCATTATAACACTTATATAAGGCTTTTAAAGTCATTTTGATAGTAGGCTAATATAGCTAATATAGACACTTACATCATGTGTTGTCTTCATTATAACACTTATATAAGACTTTTAAAGTCGTTTTGATAGTAGACTAATATAGTTAATATGGACACTTACATCATCATAACACTTATATAAGACTTTTAAAGTAAATTTGATAGTAGGCTAATATAGCTAATATAGACACTTACATCATGTGTTGTCTTCATTATAAAACTTATATAAGACTTTTAAAGTCATTTTGATAGTAGGCTATTATAGCTAATATAGACACTTCATGTATTGCCTTCATTATAACACTTATGTAAGACTTTTAAAGTCATTTTGATAGTAGGCTAATATAGTTAATATAGACACTTACATCATCATTATAACACTTATATAAGACTTTTAAAGTAAATTTGATAGTAGGCTATTATAGCTAATATAGACACTTACATCATGTGTTGCCTTCATTATAACACTTATATAAGACTTTTAAAGTAATTTTGATAGTAGGCTAATATAGCTAATATAGACACTTACATCATGTGTTGTCTTCATTATAACACTTATATAAGACTTTTAAAGTCAATTTTTATAGTAGGCTATTATAGCTAATATAGACACTTACATCATGTGTTGCCTTCATTATAACACTTATATAAGACTTTTAAAGTAATTTTGATAGTAGGCTAATATAGCTAATATAGACACTTACATCATGTGTTGTCTTCATTATAACACTTATATAAGACTTTTAAAGTCATTTTGATAGTAGGCTTATATAGTTTATATAGACACTTACATCATCATTATAACACTTATATAAGACTTTTAAAGTCAATTTGATAGTAGGCTATTATAGCTAATATAGACACTTACATTATGTCTTGTCTTCATTTAACACTTATATAAGACTTTTAAAGTCATTTTGATAGTAGGCTAATATAGCTAAATAGACACTTACATCATGTGTTGCCATCATTATAACACTTACATAAGACTTTTCATTTTTTTTAGGCTCCAGACAGTTTACTTTTTTCTATTTTTGGTCCAATATGGCTCTTTCAACATTTTTGGTTGCTGACCCCCCCACTAGGGGCAGAAAATTGATCGCTTGATAATTAGGAATTTGCCATGGACAACATGTATGACAATGAACCCCCCCCCCCCCCCCACCCCAAAAAAAAGCCGCCTTATAAAGCGATGACGCTTTCGCTCCGAGGAGGAAATTGCGAGTCTAGCAGAGAATAGAACAGAGAGAAATGCTTCTTTTCAGCACACAACAATCAATATATTTTCAAGCTTAGAGGCGAAGACTGTGGACAAACACTCGCTCAGAAAGAGATCCAAGGAAGCGCACAAGATAAATCATGTGCCGAAATAGAAACACCCACATCAGACGCACAGACCTCCGCCACGGACGTCCCCTGAGTTTAATTTTGGAGCGAGGTTGTGCAGAATTATCGTGCGGGGTTATGTAGGTGGCACTGAGGCGGGAGATGAGACGCGCAGAGAAAAGTTGAAAAAAAACAACAGTTTTTCAGTGTTTCTTAACCATTGCTGGGCCGTGAGCGCCCCCTAGAGAGCCGCCAAACATATCTGTTTCTTAGTTGTGGTCCATATGCGTTACTCAGTTGTAATACACTTTCCCACCATGTGTGGCAGTAATGACATTATCAGACAAACAGAAGAAGTCATAGAGAAGTTTCTTAAGCGCAAAAGTTATGACCAAAATGGTAAAGCTTCATTTGCACTTTAATTGTATCGACAGTTTTGTTTAGAAACATGTATAATATTATTACTGAGTGTTACTTTAGTTAGAATCAGTGTTGGGACTAACTGTAACACCGTTATTTTCGGCGGTAACTAATAGTCCAACGCGTTATTTTTTATATTAAGTAACTCAGTTACCGTTACTACATGATGCGTTACTGCGTTATTTCACGTTATTTTTTTATGTAGTATCGGCTGGAAACAGAAGATCTGAGTGTGTTTTATTGGAGAGCTGCAGCGTCGTCCTTCTGAATCTTCCTGTGTCACAACGGGGAGAAGAGAAGAGGCGCGCTGTGTGTGTGTGTGTGTGTGTGGGGTGGGGGGGCCGTGTCTGTGTTTACTAACAACAAGACATCATGGCGGAGTCCCAGTCGAGTTTCTTAACATGGAGATATTCTCACTACTTTTTTTTTGTCGAACACAAAGAATAGAACATTTTAGGTAAATGTAAGTTGTGTCTTGGATCAAAAATCCTATCTAATACCCAAAACAGCAATACAAATCTGCTGAAACAGCTACAAAAGCAACATGCTTCGACGAAGCTAGTAAAAGAGACACAGACTCCGATGCCACTTCAATATTTTCCATACCTGCCATTGTTCCCTGTCTGAGTAATTTCCCTTGATCAAATATTTTCTACCAAACCATCGGCTCAATATCAATAATATACAACGCTCCAATACCTGTATTGCACTTACAGATGTACACATTTTTATGGTATGTAAGTTACCTTTCAAAATGCTTTTAATGATGTTTTTATTGTCGCTTTTTTAAAAGCGTGAAAGCACCATCAAATAAAAAGACACTCAACAATAATGAGTGCAATTAAATAAGTAAGAAAGCCATGAAATATGTAAATTGACTAAAGCTTTAATAATCTTTGTGATTAACACATATGACGAGGTTGTAAACTATAAGTAGGTTAGATATAATTATTGAATATGATTAAAATCAGGAGTAAAATTACTAATTCAGTGTTGATATTTGACGGGGCCCCTGGGCCCTCCTGTGGTGGAAGAGTTGGGCCCCCGGGGTCACAAAGGAACGCCCCCAACTGTGTTCAAACAATCAACATTCGACAGCACAGCCCGCCCTCGAAAAGGTTTCGGGAACCTCCAAAAGTCCCACCGAGCTGGCAGGAACTCTAAAAGGTTCCTGAAGAACTAAACTTACCTGGGTAGTTTTCGGTGGAAATACAGGGGGAACTGTATTTAATTTACTGGGGTAAATGGGGAAGTTCCTGTAAAAAATTGGAAAAGGGCCTAATATTTGAGCATTTAAGCTAGTGAGCTAGTGCCAATACGTCCGTGAGTTTATCAAATCACGGGTTTTCAATCATTTACATTCAAAACGGACCCATGAGAATGTTTGTGTTTGAACTCTAAACGTTTCACTCTAATTGTCCATTCTTGTCCCTCAAATACATCATAACTTCGCCTTGCAGAGCGGACGGCTTCTCCAATGCTCGCAACTTGAAGCATCACAATACGCCAAAATATCTCAAAGCTTTCCTAGGTGGATGTACAAGTACTACCTCAAGAAATTCGTTGTTTATCTAAAAGACTTTTCGAGATAATATTTGATGTCATCCCAGTGTTTGCTGATCAAACAATGGCCATTTTCTTGACATATGGTCGTACTTATGAAAAAAAAAGTGTCTGCAGCCGCACAAATAGTGCCGTTGTAAAAAAAAATAAGCATCAAAATATGCGGCTTGTAATATTTTGAATTTTAACAAGACATTTTTACTGTGACAATATGAAGAAAAAAAAAAGAATTCAACGGAGCAAACTGGCATGAATGCTTTGAGTGCCCCCTAAAATGAGCATTATTACAGCCGTTAAAGCCAGCACTGCCTCAGTCGCCCACGGTTTCACTTCACCACTCTATTAGCATCGCACCAGCGCCACCTTCTGCTTGGCCAAACTGCCTCATAGTATAGGGCGCTATTAAAAAAAAAATAATAATTCTGACATTTGATTCTCTCCTCCTGTTACCACCCACTGAGCACAAAGTCTCGGAAGACGGAGACATAATGAGTTTGAAGAAGTGATCAGCAGAAAATATGTTCTTTGTTCAATTATCTTTCCGCCACCATTTAATTTATACATTTTAGGCTCTCAAGAAGACAACCTCCTGCAGATGCATTTTCATAATTCATCGGCATAATATGACTAATTGAAGGAAAGTCTGCATACTACCATGGGGGGCAAATGATTTGCTGTAACGAGTAAGAATGATCAGGCTCTTAAAAGAGAGTGAATTACGTTTTAAAAAATGATGATAGGAATAAACCTAAAGTATACATGTTTTTATATCTGATATGACTCCAACATTTTAAAGTCAGCCCGTTGCCGACTACAAACTGTGTCAGTGATGGTCAGGGCACCGTCACAAGTACCGGTACCGGTACCAAAATGTATTTCGATACTTTTCGGTACTTTTCTATACTTTTCTAAATAAAGGGGACCACAAGAATTTGCATTATTGGCTTTTTTTTTAACAACAAATTGTACGGTACTTTAAACATATGTTTCTTATTGCAAGTTTGTCCTTAAATAAAATAGTGAACATACAAGACAACTTGTCTTTTAACAGTAACATATTGTTTCATTTATCATTCTATTATTTTATCAAAATTATTAAGGACAAGTGGTAGAAAATGAATTATTAATCTACTTGTTCATTTACTGTTAATATCTGCTTACTTTCTCTTGTAACATGTTCCATCGACACTTCTGTTAAAATGTAATAATCACTTATTATTCTGTTGTTTGATACTTTACATTAGTTTTGGATGATACCACAAATTTGGGTATCAATCCGATACCAAGTCGTTACAGGATCATACATTGGTCATATTCTAAGTCCTCATGTGTCCAGGGACATATTTCCTGAGTTTATAAACATTATATACATTAAAAAAAAACGAATAAAGATTTTGTGATGCTAAAACTATCTAGATACGCTCCTGTACTTGGTATCATTACAGTGGACGTCAGGTGTAGATCCACCCATGGCGTTTGTTTACATTGTGAGCTACGGTGGGTAGTGAAGCATGTTTAGCTATTCCTCGTCCTGCAGGGATGGTACTTGTAAGAAACTTTATTTGTCGCCATTGCGGTGAGGATTAGGGATTTTGAAGTAGCTGAAACACTGCAGACTGCGGATGGACTTTACTGAGGAATTTTGTGAAACTGAAACAATACCAAAAATGCCATTGTAAGTTAATAATAGAAACACAGACACTCGTAAACGTGTTAGCATATTAGCTAATGCTAACGACGCTAGCTTTGTTACATTAAGATAGCACGTACAGATATACAAGTAAGATTTGTTTTAGTTGTATTGTAAAACTTACAAACGTTGCTTGAAGTAATGAATGAAGAATCCATATGAGAAGAAACGCTACAGACCAGTGGTCCCCAAAATCCGGCCCAGTTTGATTTGTAATTTTTTTCATTATTATTATTTTTAAAAATCTGTCCTTTCTAATCCATTTTCTACCGCTTGTTACTCTCGGTGTCTCCTAGCCGCTCAGGCAAATTATATTCTAAAAATATAGTCTAAAAATGCATTTTCCCATCGATAACATGACGTCATCGCGCTCGCGTCACAGCAAGTGTGTGCTCTTTCAGTCAATTAGTGCATATATATATATATATATATATATATATATATATATATATATATATATATATATATATATATATATATATATATATATGTATATATATATATATATATATATATATATATATATATATATATATATATACAGTGGGGCAAAAAAGTATTTAGTCAGCCACCCATTGATTGTCAATAGGTGGCTGACTAAATACTTTTTTGCCCCACTGTATATATATATATATATAAATATATATATACTGTATATATATATATATAAATATATATATATACAGCCCGGCCCCCAGCCAAATTTTTTCAACCCAATGCGGTCCACTACACTGCAAAAAGTCAGTGTTCAAAAACAAGAAAAAAAATACAAAAATGAGGGGTATTTTATTTGAACTAAGCAAAATTATCTGCCAATAGAAAAAAAAAATTGGCTTGTCAAGACTTTTCAAAACAAGTAAAATTAGCTAACCTCAATGAACCCAAAAATACCTTAAAATAAGTATATTCTCACTAATAACAAGTGCACTTTTCTTGGTAGAAAAAAAAGAGACCTTTTTGCTCAATATGTTGAAAAATATTCTTAAATGAAGTAAATGCTAGTGCCATTATCTTGACATAATGATATGCGCTCGGCATTACATTTCTTCAAACCAGCAAATTTATACCAAAAACTAATATATTGTTCTTAATGGAAAGGCAACAAGGCAAGCGCTTGTTACATTCGGGGTCTCCTAGCCGTTAAGGCAAATCATATGGCCTAAAAATGCATTTTTCCATGGATAACATGACATCATCACGCCAAGTGCGTGCTCTTTCAGTCAATTAGTGCGCATATATACAGCCCGGCCCCCCGGCCAAATTTTTTTCTATTGTAATTTTGAAGAATTTATCTGAATGTGCATGAACTATTTCTGTTCAAAATTGTTTGAAATGTCACA
>NC_084743.1:62530064-62567564 GCF_033978785.1 Entelurus aequoreus | reverse complement strand
TATATATATATATATAAAAATAAAAATATATATATTTTATATATATATATATATATATATATATATAAATAATATATATATATATAAATATATATATATATATATATATATATATATATATATATATATATATATATATATATATATATATATATATATATATATATAATTTATTTATTTATTTATTTTATTTACATAAAAGAAATACTTGAATTTCAGTGTTCCGTTGGCTATCCATTAGATGGCAGTATTGTCCTGTTTAACTTCTCCGTTCATGATGAGTATATCATTTCGGCCACCGTGTTCAATGGAGAAGTCTGTTCTACATATTTACAGGCAACATACCCCTTCCCCTTCGAACTGTCCTGGATGAACTGAAATTCTTGTTTCCATTCGTTTTGGAACTTGCAAGCGTATTTCTTCATCTTGCTCGTCGACGGCGTCGCCATGTCTGTAATTTCCTCGTTCTTCTGCTTCTTCTCCTTGTTGTGTGCGCAGTTGTGCACTCTACTCTCTAAAAGCCATAGATGTTTTGACGTCATTGGGCAGGCAAGCTGTTTATATTGTGCGAAAGCGGACGTGAGAACAGGCTGTCCCCACTCAGTCTCAGGTCCTCATTGAGCTGGAGGGGGCATGGCCTCCAGCTCCGGCTGAATACCGGGAGTTTGTCAGGAGAAAATCTCTGCCGGGAGGTTGTCGGGAGAGGCGCTGAATACCGGGATTCTCCCGCTAAAAACGGGAGGGTTGGCAAGTATGACTCCAACTCCTACATCCCAAGCCTTCAAGGTAACACACACAGTTTACTTGCGGACATAAAATGAAAAAATAGAAAGAGTACGAATGGAAAAACACTAGCTGCTTTAAACATGACTATGAATAAAGAAAGAACTCGTAAACATATATGCATTCTCCACAACATCCATGTTCTTCCGCTTATCGAGGTCGGGTCGCGGGGGCAGCAGCCTAAGTAGAGAAGCCGGGACTTCTCTCTCACCAGCTACCTGTGGAGGAGCAGCGGATTTACTCAAATAAACTTTATTTGTACAATGCTTGTTGTATATGTGTTGGTCGTGCGATGGGTGGTGAGCCAAATAACTTTTACACAAAGACCCTTACTTTTTGTAGTTCTAGCCTTGGAGCCGGTCAGTCTGGCCAACACCCCATTTTTTTGTTTGGCCAGTCAGCCTATTTTCTGTGATCGGTTTGAGTCGGGTGACCTCCGACCCCTATCCTCTACTCCTACTTGTGAGGGCTTCCTACCAGATGTTGCTAATGTCTTTACACTTTCTCCTAAAATCCAAACCTGCATTCCTGCAGGATTCCAATTTCCTGTAAATTCTACTTTTTTCCTACACTTTGAACCCGACAGCTAATAAGACGGAGCGGCTAGATTTATGGATTTTTTTTCCGCTTGCGGCAATAATTAAAATAATTTTAAAAAAACACTGAGAATGTGTTTTATTGTTTGTGCTATGGCACAATGTTTTGGATGAGTTCGCTCACCGCAGGTGCTGCAGTGTCCTACCATTTACTGGTAGCGCTTTCAACCAGAAGTGCAGTGCCGTTCAGTCTTCCATCCGTCCATAGCGTTCTACTCGTACGGATTCTTCATTCTTAACTGCAAGCAGCGTTTGTAAGTTTTACAATATAACTTCACCTCTTTATACTTACTAAATCGTCCCATGTGGGACGTCTGTAGAAGTCTTTTCATGCATATTTGTTTGTGCTATCGTATTGTAATGATGCTAGCGTCGTTAGCATTAGCTAATATGCCAACACGCTTACCAGAGTCTGTGTTAGTATTGTTGACTTACAATGATATTTTTTGTATTGTTTCACTTTCACAGATTCCTCAGTAAATTCACCAAAACGTCATTGTGGAGTTATTGAATCTGTTTAGCTGATTGGAGAGCTAGCTTCCGCAGCTAGTGGGTCCTGTCAGGGTTGCCCCTGACAGTTTGGTTGTGTTTTTAGTTTTTCCTCTATTAGTTGTATTTCCTGTCAGCGCTCTTGTTTTGGTTCTGTTTCCTGTTTGTCTTCCTGAGTGCTGTGTCCCCTCAGCTGTGGCTGATTGGCACCGGGCCACACCTGGTGCCAATCTGCCAGCTGCTATTTATACCTGCCCTGCCCTCCAGTCACTGCTGGATTATTGTCACTTCTACCTGTAGCTTCTACCTGTCACTATTTGTCGTTGTAGCTCTGTCTACTTTTGTCCACTCCGCTCTAGTCATAGTTCCTTCGTGTCACAGTAAGTGTTTTTGTTCAAGTTTGTTCTCCGCATTGTGCGCGCCTTTTGTTTGTACCCTTTTGTTTGTTGTTTTGCCATAATGTTTAATTAAATCATGTTTTCTCGCACTATGCTTGCCATCATCTCTGCATCTTGGGGTTCGTCGCCAACAAACTCTGACAGGTCCATGACGATGACTTCTGTTTTGTTTGATCAGCCGTTTTACTGCCCTGTTACAGACACCATTTGGAAACAATTAAGGTATCTCAATAAACAGTTACAAAATCTTTCTGTGTAAAAATTAATTTCGCAACGTTTACATCTGCGGTTCATAGTCCGATGCGGCTTATATATGGACAGCATTTATTCTCCCTAAAAAATGTATATACCAATGCGTTCTATAGTACGGAAAATTCGGTAAGTACAAACAATATTAATATTCGAGCTATGAGGGCGAACTGAACTGTCTGAAGTTCGAAGCAATCTTTAAAATTGTTGCTTTCCTTACATGCTTTTGTCCACCTGGGTTGCTTCGCCTTGACGGGGATCAAAACTGAAAGTTAACTTGGCATGTTTGTGTGCCAAGCGCACATACATTCTTCTACCTTAATATTGTTCCTGGTACCTCTTCTTCCGGAACCTGAATGTAAATTCACCAAAACATCACCGTGGAGTTATCGAGTCTGGTTTTAGCTGATTGGAGAGCTAGCTTCCGCCGCTAATGGGTCCATGACGATGACTTCTGTTTTATTTGATCAGCCGTTTTGCTGCCTTTTTACAGACACTGTTTGGAAACAATTAAGGTATGTAAATAAATATTTACACAATCCGTCTGTGTGAATAACTCATTTGGCAACATATATGTCTGCGGCTTATAGTCCGGTGCGGCTAATTAATGGGAGAAAAAGCCAAAGGTCGTAAAATAATGGATGAAAATATGGAGAAGCCCAATATAACTACTGTGGTTGTTTGTACTACATTATATGGTATTGTTTTTTCATACAATATGACTTATTTAAAAGTTAATTTCTCTTTTTAAACGGCGTGTTTCATGTTCAAATGTTGCTGTTTTGGGTGAGTTTAGGCTCCAATTAAATCGGTTTCAATTAATTTCAATTGGCGACGCCGTCACGAAACCAATTAAACCCGTATCCCGAGGTACCACTGCACTGCCTGCCTCCAGAAGCTGTTCAAAATGGGACATTTCACATCCATGACAGTGTTTTTTTGCATCTCCAAGGCGAGAAGAGATTTTGGGCATAGCTAATTTGCAGGATCCCCAAGGAGAAGCCAGGGGGGGTAGTTCCTTAGGAACAGAACCAAGTTGCATTCCACGCCTGATATGATATTCACACTTCTTTCCAATTTAGGAGTTTCCATCTGTGCTGATGGCAACAAGTCATCCCTTTTTTTTTAATCCAAAATATTTTTTCATCTCATATCTGATTTTCCCATAAAGGTCAATATACTGAATCACAAAATGTTTTTAAATATCCTGGTATAGACTGAAGCGGTCATGTAATTTGGACTTTTGGACAATGCTTGTTTACAATACCTAAAATCTGTGCAGAATATGTAATAATTGTAATAATGTAATTAGAGATATTTCATGAAAGCTGCTGCAGACAAGTGATGGACATGTGAATAATGATGGGAACATTGGTACACAGTGAATTAGTAAAATGGGCGAAGGAATTTGAAAGAGGGAGATATTTAGATGGAAAAGTGATAATATGGACTATCATGAAGTGGCAACAAACTATATCGCATTTCCTTGCTATATGACTGGTGATCTTCGCTAATTAAGGCCTTTAATACCAGGAACACCAATCCTACCGTAAAGCATGGTGGTGGTAGTATTATGGTCTCGGCCTGTTTTGCTGCCAATGGAACTGGAATGGGACAATGAAAAAGGAGGATTACCTCCAAATTCTTCAGGACAACCTAAAATCATCAGCCCGGAAGTTGGGCGCAGTTGGGTGTTCCAACAGGACAATGACCCCAAACACGCGTCAAAAGTGGTAAAGGAATGGCTAAATCAGGCTAGAATTAAGGTTGTAGAATGGCCTTCCTAAAGTCCTGACTTAAACGTGTGGACAATGCTGAAGAAACAAGTCCATGTCAGAAAACTAACACATTTAGCTGAACTGCACCAATTTTGTCAAGAGGAGTGGTCAAAAATTCAACCAGAAGCTTGCCAGAAGCTTGTGGATGGCTACCAAAAGCGCCTTATTGCAGTGAAACTTGCCAAGGGACATGTAACCAAATATTAACATTGCTGCATGTATACTTTTGACCCAGCAGATTTGGTCACTCTAGAGGTCGCTTACCACTGACAGAAACTTCACAGGAGCCAAGCGTGCAGGTTTTCATAAGGTTTTAATAATAATGTCTCAACAAAAGTTTTCTCTCCAGTCGAACGTGACTTTTCAGTCACGGCCGTATCCTCTCTCCTCCTCCTGCTCCCGGCCGCTTACTGTTAAATACAACAGATGATTAGATTACCACGTGCCACCTGTGAAATCCAATCACCTGCCAGCTGTGTCTCTCCGTCAGCACTGCCCTGCCCCCGTCTGACAGTGCTCTGTCCTCAGCACCATGGACAGAGGCGGTGCAACGCTGGCAACATCTCCCTCCACAGTCCCATTTTCAGTAGACCCATAATAAATTCCTAAAAGAACCAAACTTCATGAATGTTTTTTTTTTGTGACCAACAAGTATGTGCTCCAATCACTCTATCACAAAAAAATAAGAGTTGTAGAAATTATTGGAAACTCAAAACAACCATGACATTATGTTCTTTACAAGTGTATGTCAACTTTTGACCACGACTGTATATCCCAGGGGTCGGCAACCCAAAATGTTGAAAGAGCCATATTGGACCAAAAATACAAAAACAAATCTGTCTGGAGCCGCAAAAAAATTAAAAGCCATATTACATACAGATAGTGTGTCATGAGATATAAATTGAATTAAGATGACTTAAAGAAAACTAAATGACCTCAAATATACCTACAGATGAGGCATAATGATGCAATATGTACATATAGCTAGCCTAAATAGCATGTTAGCATCGATTAGCTTGCAGTGACCAAACATGTCTGATTAGCACTCCACACAAGTCAATAACATCAACAAAACTCACCTTTGTGCATTCATGCACAACGTTAAAAGTCTGGTGGACAAAATGAGACAGCAAAAGAAGTGGCATAAAACACGTCCTAGAAAGTCGGAGAAAGTTATACATGTAAACAAACTACGGTGAGTTGAAGGACCGCCAAAATTAGTAGGACAAAACGGCGCTCGCCAAATACTCGAATCAGTGAAGCATGTTTAATATAAACAGTGTGATTTATAACAATTAGGGAGGTTTGTGTCATGTTTGTCCTCCTACAGAAACCATATTAAAACAAAAAATATATTTTTTTCCCCTCATCTTTTTCCATTTTTCATACATTTTTGAAAAAGCTCCACAGAGCCATTAGAGCGGCGGTAAAGAGCCGCATGCGGCGTTAGTCCAGAACGCGGCAGCACGACTTTTAACAGGGGCCCAGGAAACGCTAGCATATAACCCCAATTCTTCGGAGTTTGCACTGGCTCCCTGTTCATTTTAGAATTGATTTTAAATCCTTGCTGTTTGTTTTTAAAGCTTTACATGGACTGGCACCTCCTGTATATCTCGGACCTCATCCAAATTTACACTCCTGCGCGCGCTCTGAGGTCCGAGAGCCAGCTCCAGCTCGTGGTGCCCAGGACGAGACTTAAAGGCCTACTGAAATGAATTTTTTTTATTTAAACGGGGATAGCAGATCTATTCTATGTGTCATACTTGATCATTTCGCGATATTGCCATATTTTTGCTGAAAGGATTTAGTATAGAACAACGATGATAAAGATTGCAACTTTTGGTATCTGATAAAAAAAAAGGCTTGCCCCTACCGGAAGTAGCGTGACGTAGTCAGTTGAACATATACGCAAAGTTCCCTGTTGTTTACAATGATGGCCGCATGAAGTGAGAGAGATTCGGACCGAGAAAGCGACAATTTCCCCATTAATTTGAGCGAGGATGAAAGATTTGTGGATGAGTAAAGTGCAAGTGAAGGACTAGTGGGGAGTTGAAGCTATTCAGATAGGGAAGATGCTGTGAGAGCCGGGGGTGACCTGATATTCAGCTGGGAATGACTACAACAGTAAATAAACACAAGACATATATATACTCTATTAGCCACAACACAACCAGGCTTATATTTAATATGCCACAAATTAATCCTGCATAAAAACACCTGCGTGTTTGTTACGCTAGCTCCTAGCTCCTCTGCTAGCTCCTAGCTCCATAGAACACGCCAATACAATTCAAACACCTGATCAACACACACAATCACTCAGCCCAAAAGACCGTTCACCTAACCCAAGGTTCATAAAGCTTATATATTTTAAAAAAGTTACGTACATACGCAAAAAAAAGTTGCGCACATACGGTCAAGCGATCAAATGTTTAGAAGCAAAGCTGCATACTCACAGTAGCACGTCTGCGTCTTTGTCATCCAAATCAAAGTAATCCTGGTAAGAGTCTGTGTTGTCCCAGTTCTCTACAGGCGTCTGTGTATCGAAGTCAAAAGTCCCCCTGATTAGAGTCTCTGTTATCCGAGTTCTTCCATCTTGACTGCATCTTTCGGGAATGTAAACAAAGAAGCGCCGGCTGTGTACTGTTGTTGCTGACTACGTTCGAAAAATACGTCCATTTCGCACTGACAACTTTCTTCTTTGCTTGCTCAGCTTCCTTCTCCATAATGCAATGAACATGATTGCAACAGATTCACGAACACAGATGTCCAGAATACTGTGGAATTATGAAATGAAAACAGAGCTTTTTTGTATTGGCTTCAATGTGGAAGGCCTACCCGTGTTCGCCGGGCTACGTCACGCGCATACGTCATCCTCAGAGGCGTTTCGAACCGGAAGTTTAGCGGCAAATTTAAAATGTCACTTTATAAGTTAACCCGGCCGTATTGGCATGTGTTATAATGTTAAGATTTCATCATTGATATATAAACTATCAGACTGCGTGGTCGGTAGTAGTGGCTTTCAGTAGGCCTTTAAAACCAGGGGAGACAGGGCCTTCTCTGTGGTCGGCCCTAAACTCTGGAACACTCTGCCCCTCCATGTTCAAACTGCTTCCGCAGTGGAGTGTTTTAAGTCTCGTCTGAAGACCCACTTTTATTCTTTGGCTTTTAACACTACGTGAGTTGTGTGGTCTTCTGTCCTCTGTTGTCCTCTGTGTTTTTTATACATTTTGATGTCTATTTTACTGTTTTAATTGGTTTTACCCTTTAGAATCGTTTTTAATCATATTTATTTTTTATATTGTTTCTGTATTGGTTTTCTATTCATTTATTCTTTGTTTTTATTCAGTCATTGGTGTAGCACAGGGGTCGGCAACCTTTACCACTCAAAGAGCCATTTTGGCAAGTTTCACAAATTAAAGAAAGTAACGGGAGCCACAATAAAATTTTTTAAATGAAAAACACCGCATACAAAGCTTAAATGCTTTGTGCTATGTTAACCAGGGGTCTCCGACGCACGCACCGGCACGCACTTTAATGTGGAAATTGGATGTTAGTGCAGCCCACGAGTTTTGAATGAATGGCACTTGATAGCGTCATTCTTGCCAACCCTCTCATTTTTCCCGGGAGACTCCCGAATACCAGAGCGTGATGACACTGCATTTGGCGCCCTCTACAGTGTACCTGCTCAACCATAAGTAGAATGCAATTTCAGCTTGCTCAAGTTGGTGACAGCAAGGCGTACTAAGTCAGCAGCCACACATCTTACACTGACGGTACCAATACCCAGAATCCCATGCAGCCCTAACTCTTCCGCTCAACCAACGCACGGAGAGGGGGGGGGGGTTGATGTGTGGGGGGATTTGGTGGTAGCGGGGGTGTATAATGTAGACCGGAAGAGTTAGGGCTGCATGGGATTCTGGGTAATGGTTGTGTTGTGTTTATGTTGTGTTACGGTGGGATGTTCTCCAGAAATGTGTTTTTCATTCTTTTTTGTTGTGGGTTCACAGTGTGGCGCATATTTGCAACGTAACAATGTTAAAGTTGTTTGATACGGCTACCGTCAGTGTAAGCTGTGTGGCTGATGAGTAAGTATGCTTTGCTGTCTCCTGTGTGTGCAAGTAATAACAACATGCAACATGTGGCTGGACTGGCGCGCTGTATGTAAATGCTATAGAGGACAATTACTGCAGTGCAATTAGGGCACGCCCTGTTTTTGGTAATTAGAGTGTAAATAGGATTATTTTTTCCCTGGGAGTAATCTATGAGAGACACTGAGATCCATAAATCTGCTGGGAAAATCGGGGGGGATTAGCATGTATGTAGCTGAGCCGCATCAGAGTGGTCAAGGAGCCGCGGGTTGCCGACCCCTGGTGTAGCATGAAATAGTTTTTAATATTGTTTTTAATATCGTTTTTAATATTGTTTTTAATTTTGTTTTTAATATTGTTTTTAACATGGCTGTGCAGCACTTTGGAAACATTCTTGTTGTGTAAATGTGTTATATAAATAAAGTGGATTGGATTGGATTGGATAGAGCCGCGGGTTGCCGACCCCTGTCCTACAGAAACCATATTAAAACAAAAAATATATTTTTTTCCCCTCATCTTTTGCCATTTTTCATACATTTTTGAAAAAGCTCCACAGAGCCACTAGGGCGGCGCTAAAGAGCCGGCCGCGGGTTGCCGACCCCTGGTATATCCAGTGTACATACATGACCATGTGACTTTAATTTGAGCAACATGTTCAGTGCCCTGACCGTTGGTTTTAATGTGACACGTCTGTAGTTATAGATAGTTTGTGTTCCTGTGGTACAATCACCTGCACATAATGCAGAGTTATCTCCAACCAACAAACCTCTCGGCCATGTCGACGCATAAACCTGCCCCGCCGCTTCACACGTAACGACTCGTTGCGAGATTCCAGCCCCGCTGCGGTGAATATTGGAGGTGAGAGCAGGGCCAGCAATTGATTGTCTCATAACTCAGCTTCCTTTCCACTGCCTGCCACTAAAGCTCTCATTTAAATATCTCAGACTGTTTCCCCGCCTTGGCTTGGTGGAGCTCTGATTGCGTACATGACTCTTTGTGTGCAACAAATCATGGGAGAACGTATGCACCGGCTCTTTCATGGTAAAGAACCTCTATCATTAATATGAATAAATATAATGAATAGAAATAAAGCCGTAATTTTTGTCTTTATTATGCTACAGTGTTTGCTTTAATATTCCCTGTAGAGTCAGTGGCACACATTGGTAAAAAAAAAAGTTAATTATATTTTAAAATGTGGCGTTAGAAACTGTTTGCATATGTAAAGACAATATATGTACAAAAACGAAAAAACAGTGAAGTTGGCACGTTGTGTAATTCGTAAATAAAAACAGAATACAATGATTTGCTAATCCTTTTCAACTTATATTCAATTGAATAGACTGCAAAGACAAAATATTTAATGTTCACACTGAGAAACTTAGAATTTAATGGCAGCAACACATTGCAAAACATTTGTCACAGGGGCATTTTTACCACTGTGTTACATGGCCTTTCCTTTTAACAACACTCAATAAATGGTTGCATTTGTGTTGCTTTGGTAATTTGTATAAATATACAGTCTTCTCCTGTTTATCACTATTAATTAGTTCCATTAATAATTATAAATCTTTTCATTTCACTTAAAAAATCTGTTTATGACCATCTAGATACATTTTTGAAATGATCACAGCCCTTTAGACATGAAATACACTGGTCACGCTTTTACCATTGTTTAAAAAATATAGTAGAAATAATAATACTAATATGATATGTAGGGCCTGATCAAGTAAGATCCAAATAGCACACACTAAACAGCGTGTGCAAACTATAAAATTGTGTGTACAATTGATAACTGGTGCAAAAGGGTGTAGACCGCCTTATTTAAATGAGGATTTTGCGTGTACTATCGGCATTATGTGCCCATGTTTTGCAATGTTGAACAAGCAGCACACATCTGTAGTATGTAATTGCAATCTAGACAACAGAAGATACAAAACCCAAAACCAGGGAAGTTGGCACGCTGTGTAAATGGTAAATAAAAACAGAATACAATGATTTGCAAATCCTTTTCAACTTATATTCAATTGAATAGACTGCAAAGACAAGATATTTAATGTTCAAACTGAGAAATTTCTTTTTTTTTTTTGCAAATAATCATTAACTTCGAATTTAATGGTAGCAACACATTGCAAAAAAGTTGGCACATGAGGCATTTTTACCACTGTGTTACATGGCCTTTCCTTTTAACAACACCCAGTAAACGTTTGGGAACTGAGGAGACCAATTTTTTGAAGCTTTTCAGGTGGAATTCTTTCCCATTCTTGTTTGATGTACAGCTTAAGTTGTTCAACAGTCCGGGGGTCTCCATTGTGGTATTTTAGGCTTCATAATGCGCCACACATTTTCAATGGGAGACAGGTCTGGACTACAGGCAGGCCAGTCTAGTACCCGCACTCTTTTACTATGAAGCCACGCTGTTGTAACACGTGGCTTGGCATTGTCTTGCTGAAATAAGCAGGGGCGTCCATGATAACGTTGCTTGGATGGCAACATATGTTGCTCCAAAACCTGTATGTACCGTTCAGCATTAATGGCGCCTTCACAGATGTGTAAGTTACCCATGCCTTGGGCACTAATACACCCCCATACCATCACAGATGCTGGCTTTTCAACGTTGCGCCTATAACAATCCGGATGGTTCTTTCCCTCTTTGTTCCAGAGGACACGACGTCCACAGTTTCCAAAAACAATTTGAAATGTGGACTCGTCAGACCACAGAACACTTTTCCACTTTGCATCAGTCCGTCTTAGATGAGCCCGGGCCCGACGAAGCCGGTGGCGTTTTTGGGTGTTGTTGATAAATGGCTTTCGCTTTGCAACGTAGAGTTTTAACTTGCACTTACAGATGTAGCGACAAACTGTAGTTACTGACAGTGGTTTTCTGAAGTGTTCCTGAGCCCATGTGGTGATATCCTTTACACACTTTGATGTCGGGTTTTTGATGCAGTACCGCCTTTTTAGGTCGTTGGCAACCCTACGACCTGCTGCTCTAAATTGGTAAAAGTTCATTCAAGATTATAATTCATCCCTTTCACCTGGATAGTAGAAGGTTGTGGCCATAAAGCGAGAAGTTGGTCAACTTTGACATCCAACTTATACCTGGAGATGGCGAGAAAGAAACAAAAAGATTCTTGTTTGCGGCAACTTTAAAAAAATTATTACTTTGTGAGGATTGTGATGAATTCTTCCTTTCAACTGGAAAATAAAAAATATCTCTTCGGTCGGCATCCCAGTGAGAGCAGACATTGTACAGTAAGGGATTGCTTTATTATGTTTGTAGTTTGTATAACTTAGTCGGTACTCAGCAGCCGCTGCACCACCTTGTGGCACATCCTCCTTATACTCAGGCTCAAAAATATCGTCATTTGTCTCACCAAGTATATCCAGGTTTAGTAGGTTTGTTGTTGTTGAAGGAAAACGCCAACGTTGTGATACGTCTGTGAAATTAATGCGGCGCTGTATGCTTAAAATAGGAAAAATACATAAATATTACATGTTGTTATGAATGTGCCTGTTAATACAGTACATTACTTACATACTCACGGCATGTATAAAGAATGTTGATGGAGGTTTTTGAATGTTTTATGGGCAGAATAGAGCGACTCCATTTGGCTCCATTGTTAGCTGCCTTTTACTAATTAGAATGCATTAAAAAAGAAAAAATATGTGTTCTCACTGTGAATGATGGGCAAAATTCCACAAAAAAAAAAGTGCAGTTCCACTAACAAATGCAAAAATATGTCTTGCATTGTCCCATTTTTATTCCTCTAATATTCTCTCACATCTCCCTCTAGTTTATAAGCGTTCTCACTGTTATAGTCCCAATCCAAAAAAGCAGTATGTTCCCCCTCCGGATAGCATTCATTAGTATGATAAATCACTATCTGCTCCTCCTTAAAATTACACTCACTTCCTAGTGAGACAAACACGCAAAGCAAAACAAATCTTCAGGCAATGGAGTCAAGTTTCATATCAGCCACAGAATGCTCGGTCGGGGCCATCGACGTTTCATATGAACAGACAAATAACAATAAATATGCTAAGTTGAGACTGGGATGGTGTTTGGACGCTGTGAAATAGTACAAAGTACTGACATTCAAACGGACTCTTTTTTAAGTCTATTTGAAGTCATGTTGGATTGAGCAGTGTGGTGTTGTTATGAGATGTCTTAGTTACACAAAACATGTATTTTTTATTTGTTTATGTACCTCTATCAGTTGCTACATTTCGCTCACTCACTGCAGGGTGTAGTTACGTCTCCAGGCCACACATATATCTTATTTAAAGGCTCTGCTGTTGTCGAGTGACCACTCCTAGGCATTCACGTTAAAGGAAAACCAATTGATCGAGAAATGGGTTGTATTAGTGTTGATATCAAGGGTAGTATCAGTATATGATTGATACGAGACCATGGGTGTCCAAACTTTTTGACTGGGGGGCCGCCTTGGGATTCGAAAATTTGGCCGGGGGCCAAAAGCCGATTGCATACAAAGTGACTATAATATATATATACATTTATATATATACACTACTGTTCAAAAGTTTGGGGTCACCCAAACAATTTTGTGGAATAGCCTTAATTTCTAAGAACAAGAATAGACTGTCGAGTTTCAGATGAAAGTTCTCTTTTTCTGGCCATTTTGAGCGTTTAATTGACCCCACAAATGTGATGCTCCAGAAACTCAATCTGCTCAAAGGAAGGTCAGTTTTGTAGCTTCTGTAACGAGCTAAACTGTTTTCAGATGTGTGAACATGATTGCACAAGGGTTTTCTAATCATCAATTAGCCTTCTGAGCCAATGAGCAAACACATTTTACCATTAGAACACTGGAGTGATAGTTGCTGGAAATGGGCCTCTATACACCTATGTAGATATTGCACCAAAAACCAGACATTTGCAGCTAGAATAGTCATTTACCACATTAGCAATGTATAGAGTGTATTTCTTTAAAGTTAAGACTAGTTTAAAGTTATCTTCATTGAAAAGTACAGTGCTTTTCCTTCAAAAATAAGGACATTTCAATGTGACCCCAAACTTTTGAACGGTAGTATATATATATATATATATATATATATATATATATATATATATATATATATATATATATCCCCGTTTCCATATGAGTTGGGAAATTGTGTTAGATGTAAATATAAACGGAATACAATGATTTGCAAATCATTTTCAACCCATATTCAGTTGAAAATGCTACAAAGACAACATATTTGATGTTCAAACTGATAAGCATTTTTTTTTTTTTGTAAATAATCATTAACTTCAGAATTTGATGCCAGCAACACGTGACAAAAAAGTTGGGAAAGGTGGCAATAAATACTGATCAAGTTGAGGAATGCTCATCAAACACTTATTTGGAACATCCCACAGGTGAACAGGCAAATTGGGAACGGGTGGGTGCCATGATTGGGTATAAAAGTAGATTTCATGAAATGCTCAGTCATTCACAAACAAGGATGGGGCGAGGGTCACCACTTTGTCAACAAATGCGTGAGCAAATTGTTGAACAGTTTAAGAAAAACCTTTCTCAACCAGCTATTGCAAGGAATTTAGGGATTTCACCATCTACAGTCCGTAATATCATCAAAGGGTTCAGAAAATCTGGAGAAATCACTGCACGTAAGCAGCTAAGCCTGTGACCTTCGATCCCTCAGGCTGTACTGCATCAACAAGCGACATCAGTGTGTAAAGGATATCACCACATGGGCTCAGGAACACTTCAGAAACACACTGTCAGTAACTACAGTTGGTCGCTACATCTGTAAGTGCAAGTTAAAACTCTCCCATGCAAAGCAAAAACCGTTTATCAACAACACCCAGAAACGCCGTCGGCTTCGCTGGGCCTGAGCTCATCTAAGAATTACTGATACAAAGTGGAAAAGTGTTCTGTGGTCTGACGAGTCCACACATCAAATTGTTTTTGGAAACTGTGGACGTCGTGTCCTCCGGACCAAAGAGGAAAAGAACCATCTGGATTGTTATAGGCGCAAAGTTGAAAAGCCAGCATGTGTGATGGTATGGGGGTGTATTAGTGCCCAAGACATGGGTAACTTACACATCTGTGAAGGCACCATTAATGCTGAAAGGTACATACAGGTTTTGGAGCAACATATGTTGCCATCCAAGCAACGTTATCATGGACGCCCCTGCTTATTTCAGCAAGACAATGCCAAGCCACGTGTTACATCAACGTGGCTTCATAGTAAAAGAGTGCGGGTACTAGACTGGCCTGCCTGTAGTCCAGACCTGTCTCCCATTGAAAATCTGTGGCGCATTATGAAGCCTAAAATACCACAAGGGAGACCCCCGGACAGTTGAACAACTTAAGCTGTACATCAAGCAAGAATGGGAAAGAATTCCACCTGAGAAGCTTAAAAAATGTGTCTCCTCAGTTCCCAAACGTTTACTGAGTGTTGTTAAAAGGAAAGGCCATGTAACACAGTGGTGAACATGCCCTTTCCCAACTACTTTGGCACGTGTTGCAGCCATGAAATTCTAAGTTAATTATTATTTGCAAAAAAAAAATAAAGTTTATGAGTTTGAACATCAAATATCTTGTCTTTGTAGGATTTGCAAATCACTGTTTCTCCGTTTATATTTACATCTAACACAATTTCCCAACTCATGTATATATATATATATATATATATATATATATATATATATATATATATATATATATATATATATATATATATATATATATATATATATATATATATATATATATATATATATATATATATGTATGTATGTATATATATATATATATATATATATATATATATGTATATGTATATATATATATATATATATATGTATATATATATATATATATATATATATATATATATATATATATATATATATATATATATATATATATATATATATATATGTATGTATATATATATATATATATATATATATATATATATATATATATATATATATATATATATATATATATATATATATATATATATATATACAATTTTATATATTTGTGATTTTAGGGCTGTATAAATAAACATTGATTGATTGATTGATTGATATTTAATTGCAATTATATTAATGACATTTAATTATTTAAATTAAATCACATTTAATTACTTTGAATTACATTCAATTGCATTTAATTACAATCAATTATATTTAATTACAATTAATTTACATTCAATTACATTCAGTTAAATATTCAATCAAAAATACAGTGACATATTAAATTAAATATTAAATTACAATCAATTTTACAATCTTTCTGTCTTGCCTCTGGTGAGGGCGGTGGCATTTTTCTCCGCTCCCTCCTTCCCTGTTTGCTCTCTTCGTTTTTGTCTTGTCTGAAATTTTTGAAGCCTCTTTCTTTGCGCTGTCTTCAAATCTAAACATCAAACATGGATATGATTAGCTGGACTCTCGACGCAATTGACAAAGTCTTTTCGACAAGGAAAAGAGGTTCGGGGGAGCCTGGCTGCCCTGATGGAACCATTGCTGCGGGGTGCCTGAGAGACTCCTGGGATGAATGGAGAATCATGTGCCTCTCAGTCCTTTCCTTCGAGGACGTGGAAGACATCTACCTATTTGGAACCGTGATCGCAGGGCACCTGCTGATTGGGCCGGGCATTGCTCTGGTGTATCGTCAAATTCGGAAGACGATGGCAGCCACTCAAGGAGCCCAACGGCTGTTCGTCGCAATGGAAGGATTGGGCCGGGCGGTGGGAACACAGACTGTGGCGATTTCTGAACTGAATCGCAAGATGGATCACATCATGGAGAAGTTTGCTGAGAAGGAGAATTGAATTGAATTTGAGAGAAACAAGCATGGACAAATAGAGCAGGCAAGTCATTGTTTTATTGACTGCTCGAAGAAAACAACATCCTAATCTACGATTTGACTCCCTCGAATGGCCTTGACGCTATCAGGAACAGGCTGTTTTTCAGCCACGAGGACACCTCAACGATGACTTCCCTTTTT
Source organism: Entelurus aequoreus (assembly GCF_033978785.1). NCBI lineage: Eukaryota > Metazoa > Chordata > Actinopteri > Syngnathiformes > Syngnathidae > Entelurus > Entelurus aequoreus. Next base: position 62,551,195 of record NC_084743.1, on the reverse strand, counting down.
CTCAACAACACCTGGTGTCGAACTTTGAGATCGTCCCCAGTCCACAAAAACATTTCAACATCACACCCAAGTTAATTGGGCATACATGCACGCACCCGCCCCTTCCTCAACCAACGCCTTCACCACTGCTTAATTTCGGGGTTATGGATGGCTAGTAGCGCTTTATAGCAGCAGCAGGCCGGCCCCAAATTCATCTCTCACCTATTCCTTTAAAATATGTGCTATAGAAGTTTGAGTGGGCAACTTTTCCTCCTCAGCGCCTCTTACAGTCTGCAGAGTGATGCTCCTTCAAGGGTCACTTCCTAATAAATGAAAAATATTCAGGATATCTCTTTGGGTCTCCCCTCCCTCGCTTCCCGCTATGGCCTTCCTTAACCGGAAGGTCAGCCCTTACCGGCCGCCACACATTCGCACAACTCCTGATCGGTCTCCTCCCTGTCACACACCGACACACTGGCAGCATCCTATTCCCTCAAATGACCCGGCGCTGAGGGACAGATTAACCGCGACATTGTGTTGCCCTGTCACCTCTGACCTTCGGCAAAGTTCTGAAAGTGCAGGGCTCCAGCTCTCAATTGAAATCCAATTACAAGACGACAAGGGACAGGAGATGGAGTGGGTGGTATTATAGGAGGGCGGGCCATTGATTTAAAGACAAGTACTGCACAGGAAGCTTGTGACGCTGTGGCTTTTTTTTTTATTATTATTTTTTTTTTGTATCAAGTGTGCTTCATTTGTAGCCCTCCAGGCCTCCCATCCCATTTGCTGCACTCCCTTGTTGCTTCCGTCGCCAATATTTACCAGCTATTTCCGTCAAAGTGCGTTTGTTTCATGAAGCCCGCAGCAAGAGACAAGACGGAGACAAGTGCAGCCGCAGAGTGAGCTAATCAGCTTTATGTTATTAGATTAGAGGTTTTAAGATTACATCAGGTTATTAAAGGCTTGCACCAAAGTGTTTATCCAAGTTTCTGTAAACTTTAAAAACGTTGTCTTAGCATCGCACATCCCTGAGTATCATCATTGCTTCTTTAATCTCAACAATCTGTCCTTTGAAGGTCGGAAAAATCCTTTTTTTTTCTCCTTATCTTTGGACATCTGTATCGATCGGAGAATCATAGTTCAGGTGCCTTTTTATCAAAGGTGTGCAGAGACTTAGATTTAAGCCTTGATGTCACATATTTCTCCCCAAGGCTTGCAGGAGCCTGATAATTATCGTTATCAGCAGTGAGATCACTTTGCGGAGGATACGATATCGCCTGGAATTTTGTTCACGTTAATGAGAAATCCGCTGGTGTTACTGTACATGTAGATTAATCAGCCTCCAAAGCTGTCTCGATTTACACGTATCGTGCATACCAACAGGAGAGTTCTGATGCACATACAAAACTAAAACTGACTGCATTTGTATTCATTTGTGTAGCACTTTATTTATCCTTTAATAATACATATATGTACCCAAGTTCATAAACTTAACTAGATGCGGCAATTCCTGAAGGAATTGTGTGTGAATGCTCCAATGCTGAAGTTAAATAGAAATCCTGGAATTTTTTTTTTTTGTAGAATTGTTGAAGTAGAGCACATAATTCCCAAACAGGCTGAATATTTTGAAGTTGGAACAGTTTGAATCAGATGAAAAAATGTGGGAGTTGTGGAACTTGGAAAAATGTCCCATTGTTTGCAATGGGAATTTCCCAAAAAATTGGGGAATTTCGGGAAAAGCGGGAATTTTTTTGAAGATGGTAAAAAAAAAAAAAATGAATGAATTGAAAGGGTTGGTGTTGGAATTTTTCAAATCGGTCGAGAAATGCAGAAGTAGTAAGATGTTGAATTAAAAAATGGTATTACGGAATTCCTGGAATTTCGGGAAAAAAAAGGGAATTTTTCCAGTTCGTTTTTTTGTCCTGATTAAGAGGAATGTGTTGACGGTGGAACGGTTGAAATGCGTTGAAAAATGTGGAAGGAGTCGTCGCCAGAAAAAAGCGTGGAAATAGGGCTTTGGAAAACCAGGAATTCTGGAAAATCCTGGAATTTTTTTGAAAATGGAAAAAGAGTAGTTTGAATTTCCAGGATTGTGGAATGTGTTGAAGGTGGAATTGTTTGAATCGATGGAAAAATGTGGAAATTTGAAAAATAGCCAATTCATTTTGAATGGGAAAAATGTCTCGGAAAACCTGGAATTCTGGGAAATCTGGGAATTTTTGGAATTTTTCAAGGGAAAGCCCGCGATTCCCCAGTAGGTTGAACAGTTTGAAGTTGGAACGGTTTGAATCGGGCGAAAAATGTGGCAGGTAGAGCGCGCTACAAAATCTGGAGAAGAAGAAGAAGAAGAAGTTGTTGAAGAAGATTAATAAAAAGATGAATTTTGGTGCTTTGGAGCATTCACACAATAAATTAATTCTCACTTTTAATGGCGATCCCTTTATAAAGTGTTCATGTGTGCTTGACTTCACTACAATAAAATCATGCTAATTGCAGAAGGGAGGCGGGGCATCCAGCCTGAAGCGTGGCTATCAGGGCGCTGCTCCGTAGCCCATAATACCGGCGAATGAGTGGGATGTATGTGTTCATATCTGTGTAGTAATAGCCCGTGGATGCGTGTGTGTCTGTAGGCATGGAAGTCGCTCCAATCTGCATCATGTAACAGAGTCAACGTCCCGGGTGTTGTTGAAGAAGGGGGAAGGGATTTGGAGCGTCTTTCGCTGTTTTTTTGCCTTTTGGTTGGGGACCCATCCTATCTTGCCAATTATATTGTACCATATGTCCCGGCAAGAAATCTGCGTTCAAAGAACTCCGGCTTATTAGTGATTCCCAGAGCCCAAAAGAAGTCTGCGGGCTATAGAGCGTTTTCTATTGGGGCTCCAGTACTATGGAATGCCCTCCCCGTAACAGTTAGAGATGCTACCTCAGTAGAAGCTTTTAAGTCCCATCTTAAAACTCATTTGTATACTCTAGCCTTTAAATAGACCCCCTTTTTAGACCAGTTGATCTGCCGTTTCTTTTTTTCTTCTACTCTGCCCCCCTCTCCCTTGTGGAAAGGGGGGGCACAGGTCCGGTGGCCATGGATGAAGAGCTGGCTGTCCAGAGCCGGGACCCGGGGTGGACTGCTCGCCTGTGCATCAGTTGGGGACATCTCTGCGCTGCTGACCCGTCTCCGCTCGGGATGGTCTCCTGCTGGCCCCACTATGGACTGGACTCTCACTATTGTGTTAGATCCAAAGACCTCAACGGTGGAAGTGGCGGAGCATGACACTGCATGTCACAACGGCACTGAAGGCGGATGAAGGCTGCAACAGAGGGTGGTCTCCAGTCGTCATGGATCCATGCCACTGGATCAAGGCCCCTCTCTGCCAAGGACCGTGTGGTGGCTGCAGGCGCATCAGTCTCCCCACGCTAAAAGACGCAGGCGTCCTCCCGAATGGGAATCCATCCATTCTGAGGACAGTCATACTCGACTACGAGTGACTGCCGATGATGATGATGATGATGATTGTGTTAGATCCACTATGGACTGGACTTTCACAATATTATGCGGTCCTCTCCAAGGTTTATCATAGTCATTCTCATTGACATCCCACTGGGTTGTGTCCCCTTATGTGGGATCTGAACTGAGGATGTTGTTGTGGCTTGTGCAGCTCTTTGAGACACTTGTGATTTAGGGCTATATAAATAAACATTGATTGATTGATTGATTGACCCTTTGGGACTGTGTGACAAGGGATGGCACTTTCGTGACTTCTGCGGTGCTTTTTTGTGAACTTCTGGATCTGCCTCTCGGCCATGTAGATCAGCTGCTGGGTCTCTGCCACACCAGAGTCTGTTTGGGGAGACTGGAGGAGATGCGGGTGTAGAGACAGGGCTGCGGAGCTGGCGCTGAGCACCGGGACGGACGAGCTTCACGGTGTCTTGGCTGAATGAGCAGGTATCGGACATCTCGGTCTCCTTAGACGTATCCTCGCTCCTTCACTCGGACTGGACACTGGCCGAAACTTGGTGGTCTCCTTGGACGTATCCTCGCTCATCCATGCGGACTGGACACTGGCCGAGACTTGGTGGTCTCCTTGGACGTATCCTCGCTCATCCATGCGGACTGGACACTGGCCGAGACTTGGTGGTCTCCTTGGACGTATCCTCGCTCATCCATGCGGACTGGACACTGGCCGAGACTTGGTGGTCTCCTTGGACGTATCCTCGCTCATCCATGCGGACTGGACACTGGCCGAGACTTGGTGGTCTCCTTGGACGTATCCTCGCTCATCCATGCGGACTGGACACTGGCCGAGACTTGGTGGTCTCCTTGGACGTATCCTCGCTCATCCATGCGGACTGGACACTGGCCGAGAGTTGGTGGGCGGCCGAGGGTGGAGTTGGCTCTCTTGGTTGCTTTGTTGGGTCTGCTCCTGTCTCTGGCCATGCTCCCTCCACCCCAGCAGACGATGGCGTGGAACACCGCAGAGGCCACCACAGTGTATATGTATTTTTTTGTTGTTGTTGTTTTACTTTAGTGGCTGTGTGTAGAAGTGGCTGGTTGCATCAGCTGTGCTCTTTTAATGTCCTTTGTGTTCTTTGATCTTTCCCTCTTACTATGGCTATGAGTTTTTGTTTTTCCTTGGCCTCAGGGGCCCAGGCTTAGACTATTTTTTTTTCCTCACTCCTCCCAGCATTTACCGGTTTCTCACTTTTTGCCAGAAGTTGGCAGACCCGTCAGCGATCCTGTTCTGTCTCCCTGTGATGTTTGTCTGATCTTGAATGGGATTGTGCTGAAAATCTTAATTTCCCCGTCGGGGATTATTAAAGTATTTCTGATTCTGATTCGGATTGAAGTATTTCTGATTCTGAAAATAATGTCGTTGTTGTCATTTCTTATGCAGTTTGTACAGTTTGTTGTGTGGCTGTGCTCGGTGCACAGACGAGGCCATCAATCTCCACCTCCCCGCTTGAGTGTCGACTCTCAAACTCCAGCCGCACTCATTCATAACACGTCTGACGTTTGAACAACAGGTCAACACTTTATTTATGACACTTTGTCCGACAATCCTTGGAACTTTTGTCCGGATTTGTGATTGTTTCGAAAGTTCTGCGGGGACAAGAGAAAAGAGTAATCTCTTCCAGGTGGGACAGCTGTTGTTGTCGGAAGAAGATATATCGTGTAGTTGCTTTCTCCTTACAGTCTGGGGGAAAAAAAGTTGATGGGACTGAGATAGATTTCAGAGGGAGGAGTAGGGAATAGAATTAATGCCACGGATCAACCACTTGGAGTTTTCCTACCAGGGATTGTGACTCATCCGTCATTTCAGTTTCAGCTTTTTTATTTCCCCCAAGAAACCTTTGAACCACTTTTAGTGTTAGTGTGTCTTCCCTTTAAGGCAGAAACAAACAATTTTCTCACTCTTGTTTTCCCTGAAAAGGCAATCGGTAAAGTGTCCTCAGTTTGATTAGATCTCAACCTGCTTTGTGCTCCCAGTTTGTTTCTTCTATTGTTTCTTTCATCTCAATGAGATTCATTCATAAACGCTAGACCCAAATAGTCTGTTCTATTTCCCAACACTCACGTGCCGTGCCCTCTTCTGGTTTTCATCATCGACTGGAAAAACTGTTGAAATTAAGTCGCATTAGCATCACAGGCAGACTGGCACAGGTGTTCAGTACTGTTGCTTGTCACGATCCTCCTAACTCGGTATACACGAGTAATTCCTGGCAAAACTACAGCAATGTTTCCGATAAGAAATAATGTAAATCCAATGTGTTCCGTTTCAGACACCCCAAAATATGAACACATTGTTATATAAACCTAGAAAAAGCACTTGGGAAGAGCAGACCTCCACCGGGCGAGGACTGCATGATTATGGTAATTAGGATTATTTTTTTATCAATATTAAAATCCTGATTATCCATTATGTTATGTAAAGCCAATTTTTAATGCACTTTATATGTTAAACAAACAATATTTAAAACGATATGAATGAAAATTGCCATTGCAGCCCCAAATCAAAACAACCCAGTGTCGTTGCTAGGAAAATGGGTTTTGATTGACTGCGTTATTTATTGTTTGCAGTGTTGGAAAAAAAGCATTTCATCATAGAGCTGTATCTAATATTTTGGTTGTCTCAGCTAATTTAAAGCCCTACTGAAAGCCACTACTACCGACCACGCAGTCTGATAGTTTATATATCAATGATGAAATCTTAACATTGCAACACATGCCAATACGGCCGGGTTAACTTATAAAGTGCAATTTTAAATTTCCCGCGAAACTTCCGGTTGAAAACGTCTATATATGATGACGTATGCGCGTGACGTCAATGGTTGAAACGGAAGTATTCGGACACCATTGTATCCAATACAAACAGCTCTGTTTTCATCTCAAAATTCCACAGTATTCTGGACATCTGTGTTGTTGAATCTTTTGCAATTTGTTTAATGAACAATGAAGACTGCAAAGAAGAAAGCTGTAGGTGGGATCGGTGTATTAGCGGCTGGCTGCAGCAACACAACCAGGAGGACTTTGACTTGGATAGCAGACGCGCTATCCGACGCTAACCGCAGACCGCATCGATGATCGGGTGAAGTCCTTCGTCGCTCCGTCGATCGCTGGAACGCAGGTGAGCACGGGTGTTGATGAGCAGATGAGGGCTGGCTGGCGTAGGTGGATAGCTAATGTTTTTAGCATAGCTCTGACGAGGTCCCGTAGCTAAGTTAGCTTCAATGGCGTCGTTAGCAACAGCATTTTTAAGCTTCGCCAGGCTGGAAAGCATTAACCGTGTAGTTACAGGTCCATGCTTTAATAGTATTGTTGATTTGCTGTCTATCCTTCCAGTCAGGGGTTTATTTCTTTTGTTTCTATCTGCATTTAAGCACGATGCTATCACGTTAGTTCCGTACCTAAAGTGCTTCGTCGATGTATTGACGTGGAGATAAAAGTCACTGTGAATGTCCATTTCGCGTTCTCGACTCTCATTTTCAAGAGGATATAGTATCCGAGGTGGTTTAAAATACAAATCAGTGATCCACAATAGAAAAAGGAGAAAGTGTGGAATCCAATGAACCCTTCTACCTAAGTTACGGTCAGAGCGAAAAAAGAGACGTCCTGCACTGCACTCTAGTCCTTCACTCTCACGTTCCTCATCCACGAATCTTTCATCCTCGCTCAAATTAATGGGGTAATCGTCGCTTTCTCTGTCCGAATCGCTCTCGCTGCTGGTGTAAACAATGGGGAAATGTGAGGAGCCTTTCAACCTGCGACGTCACGCTACTTCCGGTACAGGCAAGGCTTTTTTTTATCAGCGACCAAAAGTTGCGAAATTTATCGTCGATGTTCTCTACTAAATCCTTTCAGCAAAAATATGGCAATATCGCAAAATGATGACACATAGAATGGATCTGCTATCCCCGTTTCAATAAAAAAAATGCATTTCAGTAGGCCTTTAAAGAGAGTGTTTTTCCCCCTAATATCTGAACTATACTTTTTTTTTTACGCATCCTCTGCTTTTATCTAACCCTGAAAGTCAAAATATGACTCTTAACGGCGAGAATATTAGAGTAAAACTATTCCGACAAATACAAAACATAATCAGTTTTCTGTTTGAAACTCTTCCAGACATATCAAAACAAGACAGGAAACACGTTTTGCTATTTTTGCCAGTTGTATGCAAAAAAATTATCTCAAAATATCAATTTTTGTCTTTTATGAAGGCAAACACTTCTTCGACGTCCATCTTAAATTCTGCCTGTATAAAGTAATATTGCCTACATGTTGCTTGGATACAGGTTGCACAACCGAGACCAATCTGACTTTATTTCTAGCTTTAAATATAGGATGAGTACCGAAATCTGTACTTAAAAATGGAAAATAAAAACTTATAAGTAAAAAAATACAATTTACAAAAGATGACTTTAAACCTTTTTACTTATGTTTACCTAATTGTTGACCTGTTAATGTAGTTGTTTGTTTTACCGATGTTTACCTACATTTACCCTGTTCACTTACTTTTTTTGACAGATGTTTACCTACATTTTTACCATTGTGTGCTTAATTTCACTTTGTTCACCTACTTTTGTTGCCACTGTGTCACCTACGTTTGCCTTCTTTTACCTGTTTACTTTCTTTTTTACCTGTTTACCTACTTTTGTTTTTCATTTTACCAATGTATGTCTACCACTGTTTACCTACTTTTTACATATGTTTGTTTACTTTTTTACCTGTTTATCTACTTTGTCTCACCTATGTTTACCTGCATTTAACCTGTTTATCTACTTTATTTTACCTTTGTTTGCTTATTTTTACTTTGTTTACTTAGTTATTGTTTACTTATGTTTACCTACTTTTGCCTTCTTTTACCTGTTTACGTTCTTTTTTACCTGTTTACCTACTTTTTTTTACCATTTTACCTATGTATTTTTACCTCTGTTTACCTGCTTTTTTTCCCTCCATATATTTCTTTTACCTACAGTATGTTGACCAACATCTTTACTTACTTTTACCTGTAGACCTACGTTTTACCTGTTTCCTACTTTGTTTATCTTTTTTAATGTATATGTTTACCCTATTAAATGTTACCTATGTTTTCCCTATGTTTACCTACATTTTTACCTACAGTATGTTAACCTACATTTTTACCTTCTTTTACCTATGTTGACTTACTTTTTTTACCTATGTTGACCTACTTTTTACATTACTTTACCTCTGTTTACCTTTCTTTTTACCGATGCTTACCTACTTTTACCTATCGACCTATTTTTTACCTGTTTCCTACTTTGTTTACCTTTTTTAAATCTATATGTTTACCCTATTAAATGTTACCAATGTTTTCCGTATGTTTACCTACATTTTTACCTATACTATTTTGACCTACATTTTTACCTTCTTTTACCTACAGTATGTTGACTTACATTTTTTACCTATGTTGACCTACTTTTACCTGTCAACCTACTTTTTACCTTTTTTTATATATATATGTTTACCCTAATAAATGTCACCAATGTTTTCTCTACCTATGTTTACCTACATTTTTATCTACAGTATGTTTACCTTCTTTTACCCATGTTGATTTACTTTTTTTACCTATGTTAACCTACTTTTTACATTCTTTTACCTCTGTTTACCTTTATTTTTACCTATGTTTACCTACTTTTTTCTTTCTTTTACATACTGTATGTTTATTTACTTTTAACCTTTTTTTACCTATATGTACCTACTTTTTTACTTTCTTTTAAATATGCATACACTTTTTACCTTTTTTATGTTTCTTGATCTACGTTTTACCTACTTTTAGCTGTTTACCTACATGTTTATCATCTTCTACTTATGTTTACCTTTACTTATTCAACCACTCAAAGTTTATGTATATAGCTCTTATTCACCAGTATCTCAAAGGGCTTCAGAAACTCATAACGACATCCCCTGATCTAAACTTTGTTCCATCCATGTTTACCTACTTTGTGAACTGTTTATCTAGGGTTTGCCTACTTTTTTCCTTCTTTGACCTATTGTTTATCTACTCTTTAACCTATTTTTTTGTACCTATAATTACATAATGTTTTACCTTATTCTACTTATGTGTATCTCCACGTGTACCTTTTTTTACCTATACTATCTAAAAAATAATTATTTCATTTCAGAGTGCCATCATAAAGTGCAAACAAAAGGTTACGGGGTCATTCGGTGCATGGTTGCTGTTAGTTTTAGCCGTACAAGAACCAAGACGGCAATAAAAAAAAACCTGGGAAACTTTTGGCTAACACACAAAATATGGAGCGTACCAAAAATCAAGGTGCTACCATACCCTTCAAAATCAAAGTCTACCAAATATGGTAAATACCTAATCTGCTCTAGTAAATGACAAGTTGACACTGACTTACTGATCCAGTAAATTAGTCGAGAAGTTGCACAATATCTGGTCTTCTAGCTATCCCAGCATGCACTTCAGTGTTGCCAAGTTGTTTTTTTCTCCAATTTAATGTATTTTTATGTCTAAAATCTGCGTTTCTGTTCATTTGAACTCTTTCAGTCGCTTCTGTCAAAGCTATTCTATATTTAGTCAAATGACCCTTCAGCTTTCACGGTACTTTTACTGGCTGCGATCCAACAGCGCCGTATGACAACTGATCTGACTTCACAGACATGATAAATATCAGTTTAGCAATATTAGTTTGCAGTGGTGTAGCTTCATGCAGCATCATATTGTGATTTGTTTGTAACATTTTTCCCTCCTGTGTTTAATTAAAATCACAGCTCTCACTGCAAAACGCAACGCCGACGTGAAATGTGTCAGGTAGCTTCGTTAATTTTCAAGAACCAGTTTTTCCATTCTGTCCTCTCCTGTCCCACATTCCCTCATTAAGATGTCACTTTCGCTTGTCATATTTTAATTGGGCAAAAACCATCGCGAAGAAGCTCTTTAGACAATAATGTGATACCCGGCAGCCTCGGAGCAATCAGTCTCAGCCAGTTAAGCATTTGGGTATCACCACCTATCTTCCGGTTTATGACATTAACAATGACAGGTATGCATACGCCCACTTTGGAGGAATACGAAAAAGTGAAATAACTTTGGATTGTGTAATATAAGAACAAGCTCAATATTATTAACATAATCAAAAAATGATGTTTTTTTGTTTTTTTTGTTTTTTTCGTCCTAGGCAAATCATATAGTTGATGTAGATGCCCATATCGGCTGTACACATTTACTTTACAAAAGAGAAGTGTGGTTTACTTCTCTGGTTGCCTTATTTGTATTTGACTTTATTAAATGGATTTATATTATTATTTGGTGCAGCCGGGCCGGAGCAGAAAGGGATAGATAGCTAGGTAGATACCATGAATTGATTAACGTGGACCCCGACTTAAACAAGTTGAAAAACTTATTCGGGTGTTACTATTTAGTGGTCAATTGTACGGAATATGTACTGTACTGTGCAATCTACTAATACAAGTTTCAATCAATCAATCAATCAATAGAGGGGGAAAAAAGAACGGAAGAGGGAGAAATTGAGAGGACAAGTGGGGGATGAGACAGAGAGACAACAACAAACACAATAACAACAACAACAACAGAACAGCATGAGCAAATGGGATATGTACAAATATGATGGTAAAAGTAATAGCAAAGAAGCAGTTAGTGAAATAAATATTAATAACACAGAAATGACCATAAGCATTATTACCATGAATTGATTAACGTGGACCCCGACTTAAACAAGTTGAAAAACTTATTCGGGTGCTACAATTTAGTGGTCAATTGTACGGAATATGTACTGTACTGTGCAATCTACTAATAAAAGTCTCAATCAATCAAGCAATCACACTACAAATGGAGCAATACAAATACCAATAGAAATAGCACTATTGATAATAATTGATAACAATAATTTACCTCTGTTATCAACAATACAAATGTTCCAAATGCAACAATACATATATGTAATGATCACTTGAAATACAAAAGAAAGCAGAGGAAGAAAGAGAAGCGAACTGTATTAACCTTGTAGATTGTTATAGTAAAAATAGTTTGTCAGTGGGGCATGTGTTACCCAGTTTTTTTTTCAGTTTTTGTGTTTGTTTATGATCAAATCAACATTATAAACACAAGATACACTTACAGTTAGATACACTTACACCGAAAAATCTACAGAAAAAATAAACTAGAAGCTCAGGTGCCAAAATTTTACTGTAAAATTTCTTTTTTTTTTATTTACAGTTAAAAAAACTAGAGATGTCCGATAATATCGGCCTGCCTGCGATTATCGGCCGATAAATGCTTTAAAATGTAATATCGGAAATTATCGGTATCATTTTTTTTATTATCGGTATCTTTTTTTTTTTTTTTTTTTTTTTTTTTATTAAATTAACATAAAAAACACAAGATACACTTACAATTAGTGCACCAACCCAAAAAACCTCCCTCCCCCATTTACACTCATTCACACTCATTCACACAAAAGGGTTGTTTCTTTCTGTTATTAATATTCTGGTTCCTACATTATATATCAATATATATCAATACAGTCTGCAAGGGATACAGTCCGTAAGCACACATGATTGTGCGTGCTGCTGGTCCACTAATAGTACTAACCTTTAACAGTTAATTTTACTCATTTTCATTCATTACTAGTTTCTATGTAACTGTTTTTATATTTTTTTTACTTTCTTTTTTATTCAAGAAAATGTTTTTAATTTATTTATCTTATTTTAGTAATTTTTTCAAAAAGGACCTTATCTTCACCATACCTGGTTGTCCAAATTAGCCATAATAATGTGCTAATTCCACGACTGTATATATCGGTATCGGTTGATATCGGTATGGGTAATTAAGAGTTGGACAATATCGGAATATCGGATATCGGCAAAAAAGCCATTATCGGACATCCCTAAAAAAAAACAAATGTAAATTTTACAGTAAAATTCTGAAAACTGAGCTGCTTTTTTTTTTTTTTTTTTTTTTTTACCATAAAAACAGCAGAACTGTTTTTCCATATACAGTAATATACACTTTATTTTGAGTTTAAAACTATTGCAACTTACCATGTTTTTTTACATATTAGTTTAAAAAAAATCTACTAATAAAATGCATTAAAAAAAATGCGTAATAATAGTATTCACTGTTAGAAACGGCCCTCTGGGGCCAAACATAATTGCGACGTGGCCCTCAGTGGAAACGACTTCGACACCTCTGCCCTAGGGCAACAACGCTGATATACTGCATGTGTGATGAAACCTGATTATATGCATTTTTTTTTGTTTTGTACGTATTGTACGTGTGTGTGTTCAAAAGACCCGTGGGCAGCATTACACGTGTCATGTGCCTCAGGTCAGTGTCGTTACCTGTGGTGTGACCACAGCATGGCGGGCAGCCAATCATCAAGTCAAATTCCGAACGGTGCCTTAGAGACAGATATATCAACTTTTACATCGCATGTCTCAACCACCCTATATCATTTTTTCCCCCCTCATTCCTCGTTTTATTGTATCCATCAGTGTGTGAATGAGTGAATGTGACGCATAATGTAAAAGGTATTGTGAAGCGCCATACAAATGCAGACCATTTACCATTTGTATTGTGTACACGCCCAGCCGTGGCCCCGCTCCCATTGTGTGGGACTTTGAAAGAAAGAAAAAGGATGAACAAATAGGACGAGGCAATGGAGGGGCTTCTATTTTAAATGTGATTCTAATAGAGGAGAATGAGGTTGGTCGTCACACTTTTTTCACTCTGGTGTGAATCGCTCTTCATTAAAACTTGTGTCAATAATCCAAAATGAAATTGGAGCTGAAAGCGGTGGCTTTTGATATTTTGATACTTATCCGATATCAACAAAACGAATGTCAAGTTATAGCGGCCCTGATATAAGCTCGATACAATCAGTCCTGCAGCGTGTTTTACTCGTGCAAAGCCAATTAACATCGAAATGTCCTCCAATAAACACACCATTTCTGGTATTTTCTTCTAGTTTAAGTTCTACCAGGTAGGCTATAGGCTACTAGAAGCTTGCAGCTACACAACAGCTAAGCGCACAATAGCACACAAGTAGAGATGTCCGATAATGGCTTTTTTGACGATATCCGATATTGTCCAACTCTTAATTACCGATTCCGATATCAACCGATATATACAGTCGTGGAATTAACACATTATTATGCCTAATTTTGTTGTGATGCCCCCACTGGATGCATTAAACAATGTAACAAGTTTTTCCAAAATAAATCAATTCAAGTTATGGAAAAAAATGCCAACATGGCACTGCCATATTTATTATTGAAGTCACAAAGTGCATTATTTTTTTTAACATGCCTCAAAACAGCAGCTTGGAATTTGGGACATTCTTGAGGAGGTTGAGGTGGGCGGGGTTGGGGGGGGGTTGAGGTGGGAGGAGGGAAGGGGGTAGCGGGGGTGTATATTGTAGCATCCCGGAAGAGTTAGTGCTGCAAGGGGTTCTGGGTATTTCGTCTGTTGTGTTTATGTTGTGTTACGGTGCGGATGTTCTCCCGAAATGTGTTTGTCATTCTTGTTTGGTGTGGGTTCACAGTGTGGCGCATAGTTGTAACAGTGTTAAAGTTGTTTATACGGTCACCCTCAGTGTGACCTGTATGGCTGTTGAACAAGTATGAATTGCATTCACTTGTGTGTGTGAAAAGCCGTAGATATTATGTGACATGCAAAGGCACTACCTTTAAGGTTTATTGGCGCTCTGTACTTCTCCCTACGTCCGTGTACACAGCGGCGTTTTAAAAAGTCATACATTTTACTTTTTGAAACTGATACCGATAATTTCCGATATTACATTTTAAAGCATTTATCGTCGACATCCCTACAAACAAGCTATACTTTTGTAGTAAGTCTCTTTAATTGAACAATATTGCAGTCGAAAACTTCACATTTGTCAATAAAAACAAGTACCGTATTTTCCGGACCATATGGCGCATCGGATTATAAGGCGCACTGCCAATGAATGGTCTATTTTTTCATCTTTTTTCGTATATAAGGCGCACCGGATTATAGGGCGCATTAAAAGAGTCATTGTGGAGGGGGGCGTGGCCTGCCGCGGAGCGGGGTGTGCATGGACCGGCCTCGAAGACAGCGACAGGTGAGTAGATTGCTCGGCTGGGCCTTGTTATCTAATCACCTGTCGCCTTTATTAGCAGCAGCCGGAACGAGACAAGTTGTGGGAGTTGGGGATATGGAGCCAGGGAGAGACAGGCACGTAGAGACAAATATTATTTTTAGTATTTATTTTTTTCTAAATTGCAAACACTTCCTTGTGGTCTATATCAGTGGTCCCCAACCACCGGGCCGATTGGTACGGGGCCGCACAAGAAATGAAAAAATATAAAATATATATATATTTTTTTAAAAAAAAATTTTTTTTTTTTATTAAATCAACATAAAAAACACAATATATACATTATATATCAATATATATCAATACAGTCTGCAGGGATACAGTCCGTAAGCACACATGATTGTATTTCTCAAAAAGGTCTACATAACATGTAATGGTGGTTCTTTGGTCAAAATGTTGCATAGATGATGTTTTACAATTTAATCTTCAAGCCGCTTTCTGACAGTCTCTTCAGGATGCGCCGTTTTGTGGGCGGTCTTATTTACGTGGCTCACCTTCGGCAGCGTCTTCTCCCCGTCAACGACACCGGAAATGCGTCCCGTGAAAAACCGTCCGACCGGAACTGTAATAGCTAAAGTTCCTTGGGTGAATAATGTAAACTCACTACACCGGTATGTTTTAGCGCTTTCATGGCAAGTTTGCTGACAGATATAAGTAAGAACTTTACGTTACTTTATATTAGAAATGGCAACAGTGGAGGATGAATGTCCCATAACAAGAAGATAGAGAAAAAGAAGATGTCGTCGTTTCCAGGACTTATGCAGATCCCAAATACACATCAGCAGGTACCAGAAGGTAAGAAAAGTGGATTTTGCATAATATTGCGAGACAAAACGCCGGATAAATGTCTTACCTTATACACACACCATAATAAATACTCCTATGTTGAAGCACAGTACAATCCATCAAGGGGTGTGGCTTCATAGCTTACCAAAGTCGTACTAAAACATGTTGATAGATTTTTGAGCGCTGTGTGTAATGTTCTATATAAAATGTTGCCATCATATTGCAGTCCACACATATCTCTTATGTTTGACTGGCATCTACTGGTCACACTAATCATTACACCATGTACCAAATAAGGTGAGGTCGGTAAGCAAAACCAGAATTATTCCGTACATTAGTTTTGAGAAAATAAAATGATTTTAAGTGCGCCCTATTGTCCAGAAAATACGGTACTAGTTTGACATTGTTTTTTAGTCTGTGTGAGGACTCAGAAACCTAGCCACTTATCCACTGTGATGCTAACAGGCTGTATTACAACTCAAAGGTCAGCATGACTCACCAAACTATGCCTTTGTCAAGTTTTTATTTATTTATCTTTATTAATTTTTTTTACATATCCACACTTTGCATGAGCCGTAGTTTATTTGCCCTGGTGAAATGTGCCTTCCTTTGGGTCTTTCCCTCTCGGTACTCCATGCCTACAGTGATAATAGTCAAGCGTCTCGAGGAGGAACAAAATCCCTGAGAGTGGTACGACACTCCCAGCTCCGTGTGACTAATGATGAATGTCCTGTCAGGGTGAATTAAACTCGTTAACGGCACCACGTACGAACCATCTGCCTGGAGCACCGCCCAAGTGTGAGTGGTAGAGAGAGAGAGAGAGAGAGAGGGAATGGAGGAAAGCCATGATTCTGGGAATATTTCAAGAAATAGAAATGATACGAGTAGGACTGAGAGACCGGAAGCTTCTATTCCAGGCTGAGAAGATACTAACGTAAGACGTGGTCGTGGCTCATTCTGTGATTCTTAGGTTTGTTCAATGGTCAATAGAATTAGACAAACTGATAAACCGATAAAACGGTACCAACAAACAGGGTGATTATAAAAGAATACGGCAAAATTATCACTCGATATTTCAAAAAATTAAAAACAAATTAGAAAACCTGTCTTGAACACGTGTTGAACATAACTTAGAGCAGTGGTCCCCAACCACCGGGCCGCGGACCGGTACTGGGCCGCGGACCGATTCGTACCGGGCCGCACAAGAAATTTAAAAATTTTTTTTTTTTTTTTTTTTTTTTTAATTATTAAATCAACATAAAAAAACACAATATATACATTATATATCAATATAGATCAATACAGTCTGCAGGTATACAGTCCGTAAGCCCACATGATTGTATTTCTTTATGGAGAATTTTTTTATTTTTTTATTTTTTTTTTAAATACACCCCCCCCCCACCCCACCCCCCCACCGGGGCTGCGTTGACCGGTCCGCAGCTACAAAAAGGTTGGGGACCACTGACTTAGAGTATTTAAAGTTAAAGTTAAAGTACCACTGATAGTCACACACACACTAGGTGTGGTGAAATTACCCTCTGCGTTTGACCCATCCCCTTGTTCCACTCCCTGGGAGGCGAGGGGAGCAGTGAGCAGCAGCGGTGGCTGCGCTCGGAAATTAATTTGGTGATTTAACCCCCAATTCCAACCCTTGATGCTGAGTGCCAAGCAGGGAGGCAATGGGTCCCGTTTTTATAGTTTTTGGTATGACTCGGCCGGGGTTTGAACTTACGACTTACCGATCTCAGGGCGGACACTCTAACCCAGGGGTGTCCAAACTTTTTCCAAAGGACGGCGTGGCGAAGTTGGTAGAGTGGCTGTGCCGGCAATCGGAGTGTTGCTGGTTACTGGGGTTCAATCCCCACCTTCTACCATCCTAGTCACGTCCGTTGTGTCCTTGGGCAAGACACTTCACCCTTTGCCTCTGATGGCTGCTGGTTAGCGCCTTGCATGGCAGCTCCCGCCATCAGTGTGTGAATGTGTGTGTGAATGGGTGAATGTGGAAATACTGTCAAAGCGCTTTGAGTACCTTGAAGGTAGAAAAGCGCTATACAAGTATAACCCATTTATCATTTATCATTTATAATTAAAGCCTGTTGGGCCATTTTGATATTTTTTATTTTCAAACCATAACAAAATATATGCATTTTTTTATTTATTTTACCTTTAGGGGTCCCGGGGACCATAAAGGGCCTCGGTCATTAAAATGTTAAAAATAAGTCAGATTATTTATTTATTTTTAATTATTTAACGCTTACAGTAAATCTCTATATCAACTTCAAGTTGATATAACGTAATACAAATTTAAAAAAAATGTTTTATGGCTTTTCTGTCAAAAACAACTTAGTTTTTTTATAGTAAAACTGAAATATGCAGTATTTAGTAATTAGAGCCCTAAAAGATCAATAATGCAGGACACTATTGATTTTAATTATTTCATATTTTTGAGTAATCACAGTGAAAAGATAAATAAAAAATCACTAAATATATTTGGGATCCAAAAGGTGCCCCACTCATAAAGTGATACATTTTTATTAGGTTTTTCTTTTACTTTCAACACTTAAGTTACGAGATCAACTTCAGATATATCTGTCGATTTTATGCTGTAACTATTATTTTGTTTGTTTTATGCGCTTTTGTCAAAGAAAACTTTGATGTTTTTATATGGCAACTACACAATATATGCAATATTTACCACGTAAAACATTTTAAAGTGAAATATTTGAAGTAATTGGAGCCCTGAAAATAATTCATTATAACATGGATTTTTTTTCATAATTTGTTTTTTTTTTTGAGCAATGGCAAAAAAAGAAAAATGAAGAAAGACAAAAGAAAAAAAAAACAGCCTGTATGGCAGCTTTTGTGTCAACATCGCAACTTTTTCACCTCATTCCACTTTTTTTTAATGTTCTTTTTTATTTTTACAATAGTATTTCCAGAATGTGTGGCGGGCCGCAAATGGCCCCCGGGCCGCACTTTGGACATCCCTGCTCTAACCACTAGGCCACTGAGTAGGTTATGAATTATATATAAATTAAATTATATTCATTAAATATTTTTAAAATTATAAATATATATTTATTTTGTGCTTTACAAGTCCCTAAGATCAAGGCGATATGATAATTCCTCCCATGTCATCAATATTTGCTGGAAAAGGTGGAACATAAACTTTGTCTTTAACTACACCTGCTCAGTGGCTTTGTGGTTAAAATGTCCGCTCTGAGACTAGAAGGCCGTGAGTTCAAACCCCGGCCGAGTCATACCAAAGACTATAAAAATGGGACCCATTGCCTCCCTGCTTGGCACTCAGCATCAAGGGTTGGAATTTGGGGTTAAATCGCCAAATGATTCCTGAGCGCGGACACCGCTGCTGCTCACTGCTCCCCTCACCTCCCAGGGGGTGAACATGGGGATGGGTCAAATGCAGAGGATAATTTCACCACACCTACTGTACCTTTAACTTTAACATCTGTCTATCAGTCTATTGCAATGCTTTAGAACTGAATAAATGCGTGATGATTTTGGCGTATTCTTTTTGAATCATAACTTGTACATCACCAAAGAAGCTTTATCCAAATCAATAAAATTATCGATAAAATAAAATAAAATCTGACCACAGAACTTTCCTCTAGAAGGTCTTATCTTTGTCCATGTGATGTCAGATGAAACAAAAATTGAGCTGTTTGGCCACAATACCCAGCAATATGTTTGGAGGAGAAAAGGTGAGGCCTTTAATCCCAGGAACACCACTCCTACCGTCAAGCATGGTGGTGGTGGTAGTATTATGCTCTGGGCCTGTTTTGCTGCCAATGGAACTGGTGCTTTAAATGGGACAATGAAAAAGGAGGATTACCTCCAAATTTTTCAGAACAACCTAAAATCATCAGTTGGGTGCAGACAATGACACCAAACATACGTCAAAAGTGGTAAAGGAATGGCTAAATCAGGCTAGAATTAAGGTTTTAGAATGGCCTTCCCAAAGTCCTGACTTAAACGTGTGGACAATGCTGAAGAAACAAGTCCATGTCAGAAAACCAACACATTTAGCTGAACTGCACCGATTTTGTCAAGAGGAGTGGTCAAAAATTCCACCAGAAGCTTGTGGATGGCTACCAAAAGCGTCTTATTGCAGTGAAACTTGCCAAGGGACATGTAACCAAATATTAACATAGCTGCATGTATACTTTTGACCCAGCAGATTTGGTCACATTTTCAGTAGACCCATAATAAATTTATAAAAGAACCAAACTTCATGAATGTTTTTTGTGACCAACAAGTATGTGCTCCAATCACTCTATCACAAAAAAATAAGAGTTGTAGAAATGATTGGAAACTCAAGACAGCCATGACATTATGTTCTTTACAAGTGTATGTAAACTTTTGATCGCGACTGTATATATATATATATATAAACATACATACACCCTTTTTAAAATTAATATATGTTTAATCGATTAATAATTGTTACAAATAAGAAAAGCAATACATTTAAAAATATATATACACTACCGTTCAAAAGTTTGGGGTCACCCAAACAATTTTGTGGAATAGCCTTAATTTCTAAGAACAAGAATAGACTGTCGAGTTTCAGATGAAAGTTCTCTTTTTCTGGCCACTTTGAGTGTGATGCTCCAGAAACTCAATCTGCTCACAGGAAGGTCAGTTTTGTAGCTTCTGTAACGAGCTAACCAGTTTTCATATGTGTGAACATGATTGCACAAGGGTTTTCTAATCATCAATTAGCCTTCTGAGCCAATGAGCAAACACATTTTACCATTAGAACACTGGAGTGATAGTTGCTGGAAATGGGCCTCTATACACCTATGTAGATATTGCACCAAAAACCAGACATTTGCAGCTAGAATAGTCATTTACCACATTAGCAATGTATAGAGTGTATTTCTTTAAAGTTAAGACTAGTTTAAAGTTATCTTCATTGAAAATAAGGACATTTCAATGTGACCCCAAACTTTTGAATGGTAGTGTATATATATAACCCTTACTGGTTTGGGTACTATTTAAGGACTGGCACTATTTAAAAAGTAACAATTTGCCGCCAATATTGAAAAATACGTAAACAATACCCAATGCTAAAAAATGTATTGAGATCTGAAACAAGATTCTTATTCATCCCGATTCTAAATCAATTCTTCATTTTTTTTAATTATTCAAAAAGATCAAATAAATAGAATTAGTTATAATGTTTTAATTGAATGAGAATCAAGTTTTTAGGCCATCTTCATGCAGTCAGAAGGAGTTTTTCTAACCTGCCACCAGTTTTGAAAAAGTTTCATTATAATTATTATACCAAATAATACATTTGCGAGAAATGGTGTGATCCGAGAATCCTGTTGAATTTAGAATCGATTCTGAATCAGATCGTTTCCCCAGGAATTGGAATCCGATCCAGTCGTTAGGTCCCCGAAAAGTCAAACCCTTATAATCTGACCTATATTTTTAGCCTTCTCTAGGTAACAAATGTCTTATAGTTCAAACCCCGGCCGAGTCATACCAAAGACTATAAAAATGGGAGCCATTACCTCCCTGCTTGGCACTCAGCATCAAGGGTTGGAATTGGGGGTTAGATTACAAAAAATTATTCCCGGGCGCGGCCACCGCTGCTGCTCACTGCTCCCCTCACCTCCCAGGGGGTGATCAAGGGTGATGGGTCAAATGCAGAGAATATTTTCGCCACACCTAGTGTGTGTGTGACAATCATTGGTACTTTAACT